>NW_012130127.1:1122336-1124732 GCF_000143395.1 Atta cephalotes | reverse complement strand
AGAGAGAGAGAGAGAGAAATTAAATATTAATTTTAGTTTGTCGAAATATAAGAAATCTCTTAACAAACTTCTATTAGATTATAAGATAATTGGACTTATATATGACTTTTTTAAGGTTTACGATTTTTTCTTATTTTTTGCTAAATCCAAAATTAAAAATCAACAATCAGATTTAAAAATAGAATTTCTGAACAGTAAAAAAATATGAGACATTTTCAAATATTTTCATGAGTAAAAAGATTTTTAAAAAGTATCATTAAGTACCTAAAAAGTATCATTTATACCCAATATGATCTAATATGTAGGTATATACTTTTCTCTTTTTTAATAAAATAAGAAATTAGAGAAATAGAAAACCAAGTGATCATAATGTTACTTTTAGTAATAATATAAGTTTATAATATAACATATTGAATGACATGTTTATTGACTAAGAATACACGAAGAACTATTTTTCAAACACAATTGATTTATCTACTCATTCACTTGTCTACTTACCTACTTACTTCCACTTGGTAGAAGAATTAGAATCCATTGTCTGAACAATGGACTCTAACAAAAATATTAAAAAAACATTACAATTGAGGTGTATACTCAGAATACAGGTTCTAGGTTAGTTATATTGATTAGTACAAAGAATTTCCTTTTTTTGGTTATAAACTTTGATATAAACTATATACACCGTTAGAAAATATAATATAATCTTTGGAAAATACAGAAAAATCAATATTTTTTACTGCAAATCAAAATAAATAGTTTGAATTTGAATATTTCTTATAATGATGTCTAGGGATTTGTTGTTCACTGAATCTTAATCTAAGGTCAAAATTTTAAATTTTTAAAGTCCAAAAAGACAGGATCGTGTGATAGATTAAAAATGAGAAAATTGTGTATTTTAAAAGTTAAGATGAAATCTACAGATTACCTCAATAAGTAATTTAAGACTCTAGCTTCGAGTCTTGAATTATATATTGCCTAAGATATCATGAGCCAATTAAAGAGTCGAATTAACTTAAGATATTACTTTAGATGGTCTTGAAATTATGAACGGATTATGCATACCGTTCCTTAGTTTCTGAATATTTTTATCACTGCATCTGAATTTAAAGTTATTAAAATTTGTTCTTTATTAAATAATTTGTTTTTATAAATAATGAAATACTAAATATTTTATTAAAAGTTATTATATTGATATATTAAATCGCTATATTAAATCGGCCATTGAATTTTAAAATTTTACTTCTAATTTGTAATCAATCACTCAAAAAATTCTCGGGTTCAAAGTATCAAAAAATTCGTGATACAGAGAGGTTAATTTGATATTTGATAATACAAATCAACATATATATTATTAATATTTCGCAAATTTTTCTTGATAATATTTAAAATGGAAATTGTAATCAATGTCAACCCAGATTACATGCATATATCTAATAGACGTAAAAATATTTTCTAGATATTGTGTGTTGTCTGAGAAAGATGTTAAAAAATACGTAATTAAGTAAGTTTTTAAATAAAATATATTTTAATCCAAGAGATCATTAATTAAATATTCCGTAATTAAAAGATTGTTAATGAAGTTGCTTAACAAAGAAAGGCCTATAAGGCTTGGATTGTCAATTGTCGCATTTAATAGCGGAAGCGGAGGGGACACTCGAGATTCTCTCGCGAGACAAATCCCCTGACCGATTAAGGGCGTCAAGGCGAACGGGAATCGAGTACCAATCCAGTTTCTATTTCTGCGAGACGCCTGAGAATGAGAAAGGCAATTGATCGTGCCGTTGTGCGAAAGTATGCAGCCGTACAAAGGTTAATACCGGCGCAATAAGAACAACATGAAACATTCGCCATGTTTCCACTATCTCGTACTAGTCGCCACGCGTAAAAGTATCATATACCATGAATTTTAGGTGTAGAAATTATGACATTTTCCACACCTGTTTGCTCAACGAAGCATGAGACTAATCTGGAAATCGTGATAAACTGGATGCGAAAGATATCAGTGTCTATATCGAGAAACTGTGAACCACAATTTATGGAATACGAACGAGTCAATTGCAGAGATAACTGATTATGAAAAATAGATGCATTTTTATTGTAAAAGAAATCGGTAATATGTTTAATAATGACGGAAAACATAAGTAAATGTGGAAATGGCTAATATTGTAATGATTGTAACATTTAATTTTTAAAATAAGATTGTACGTGATCTGACAATTATTTAAATACTTTTTAAAAAAAGGAGAGAGAGAGAGAGAGAGAGAGAGAGAGAGAGAGAGAGAGAGAGAGAGAGAGAGAGAAGTATAGTAAGTAAGTAAGTAAGTAAGTAAGTAAGTAGTAAGTAGTAGTTAAGTTATTAACTTTAACTTTAACTTTTAACTTTTAACGTTTACGTT
>NW_012130127.1:1118597-1122316 GCF_000143395.1 Atta cephalotes | reverse complement strand
AGAGAGAGAGAGAGAAATATTGTCATAAAGATGGAAATGATAGAGATTGTAATTCTATTAACTTACCTTTAATTTTTTTTAACTCTAAGGGCCGGTTGTTTCATCTTCAGATAAACTACATGATATTTTATCTACTGGATAAATAAAAGAGTAAAAGAGTAAGAGCATAAGACAGTAAGACAGTGATTACATTTACATCAGTGATGCATTTAGGCTGTGACCTATACAATAGATATCCTTAGGTTAAATAAAGACATCTATCGTAGATAGCGGACTAAGCGCATAGTGTAAACGTAACCATTGAACTGAAGTTTAACGAAAGGTGGAACAACCCAGCCTAAGAATTGGAAAAAGATAAAAGAGTAAATTAAATCAAGACTAAATTTAATCAATACTAGTAGAAATAGACTCGTTTTTATTATTGAGTCACGCTATTATAGTTACAACAAATAAACAAGTGCAAAGTAAATTAGATAAAGAACTTGTGAGTTATATTGATATACGGATTTTGAACTTTGATATTACGAATATTCGTCGATTATTCTTGTGTGGAAAAAAATGAACGCTACTGATTAAAGTCCACGCGGCCAACGACTCCGACATGCATGTCTCATTGACTTCGTTGTTGTTTCCTCCATGTCTTAAGCATGACGTCTAATTGCTGACAATTTCGAAATGAGAATCTTGAATTGCCTCGAGTGCATATCATGGACAATGAGCCGCGTGGGCGCTTAGCGTGGATCTCTGCCAGGTATAGACAGCATTCGACTGTCTTATCAAACTTGCCGGAAATGTCAGGCGATATGAATAATTCTTGTTGTAATATTCGAGACGATTCAAGTTAAGATTTCATTTAAGGCTTTGTAATACTTTTCAAGAATATTCAATTATTAATTTTTAATCAATAATAACAAACTATTCTGTTTTTTTCTGTTTTGCAATAATATATAATAAATGAGATATAGAATTAACCAAAATAAACAATATTAAGAATCTTATTTTAGACCGCATATGAGAGAAACACAATCAATACTAGAAATTTAAAATGCCTATTATAATCGAAGCTGAATATTCATTGCTTTAAATAATTCAAACTTTATTTAATCAAACTTAATTACTAATATACACTATATATGTACTTGCTTATTATAGTCTTTTCAAACTGCGCGCCGAATTGTTTTTCCGGATTTATAAACGCAATTAAAACTACTCTAGTAATCGTGAAATAAATTGACAAGCAATTTTTATAATTTGATGTTATCAAGCATAATAATTATAAAGATATATAAAGATATATAAAGATATGTTAATGTGTTGAAACTATTAATAAATTTATTGCGAAAAATGTTACCTCAACAGGGACTTGAATCCGATCTCTTATATTCCATAAATCTCTTGTAACCATAATATAAATATTTAAAGTACATGATAATTGTGGCAGAATAATAGAATAATCCAAAGGAACAATCAATCAAATGTTTATCTCAAAACAGTTATGTTATTTTTTATAATTTGAGGGCAAATTCTTGATTAGCTGAAAGAATAGCCATCATGTTGAATTATGTTCTCTTCGAGAATGATAAACCTTACATTCTTACATCATGGAATTAACTACATATTGTGTTAGAATTTTTGTTTTATGATAGAAGTGCTATCGAAGTTTATTACAAATTCGATTAGAATTATTGATGAGATACGAATTGGATATTGTAGTATATAGGATCTTATTCTCTAAAAGCGGAAGCAGAGTCTTGTATAATCTATAAAAAAATTAATCAATTAAAATCCTTCATTTCTTTTCTTTTCATAAAATAAAATGATTGGTTTTTTTATGCTTTATGAATTATACATTGTACGATAAGTTTCAGTCTTAACAATAATGATGGTACATATCGTTACATTATTATACAGATACAGGATGGGCTAGCGTTTGAAATTTCAATTACCGGTTATTTTGAAATATGAGTTTGAAAGGCGTAATAACATTTATGACGTATCAGAAATTTAATTTTTTGTTTGACATTTACGAAATGGGTTGCTATACGCTTGAACAAAATTGGGAAATATTGAAAACTTAAACTTCCAAAGTGGTGAGTCTTCAATCCAAACTGTAAGAAATTTACGTGGAAAATTTGGTAGAAAAGAAATGCCTTCAACGCAGTTTGTGGATCAATTTGTGAAGCAAATTCGGCAAACTGGATTCTTATTGGATAAAGCAACTCGTTCACGTGCTCGTCCAATAAGGTCAACCGAAAACATTGCTGCCTGTTGTTCAGAGTGTGCTTGAACAACCATCAACATCAACTCGCCATCGTTCTCAAAACTTGAACATTTCACGTACTTCTTTGAGAAAAATTTTGAATATAGACTTCGGTATGAAGCCATACAAAGTTCAATTAGTGCAAGAATTGAAGCATGACCATCCGATGCGTTTTCGGTTCGCCCAATAGGCTGAACAACGCTTGGTTGGAAGATGAGCATTTTTACCGAAAAATCATCTTTTCTGATGAAGCTCATTTTCACCTCGGTGGCTATGTGAACAAGCAGAATTGTCATATTTGGGAGTCAGAGAATCCGCACATCGTGGAGAAGCCGATGCATCCACAACAAATGACTGTTTGGTGTGATTTTTGATCCGGCGGCATCATTGGGCCATTTTTCTTCGAAAATGAGCAAGGAGCTGCCGTCACTGTCAATGGCGAGCGCTACCGCGCCATACTAAACGAATTCTTGCTTCCCAAATTTGAAGAGGAAGACACAGACGACATTTGGTTTCAACAGGATGGCGCACCTTGCCACACAGCCAACGCTACAATCGATCTTTTGCGCACTGTCTTCGAAAATCGCATAATCAGCCGAAATGCTGATGTCAATTGACCGCCTCGCAGCTGCGATTTGACTCCGCTGAGACTATTTTTTATGGAGAAGGTCAAGGATGAGTGTTACGCTAACCAGCCAGAAACGATTCAAGAATTAAAACATGAAATCAAAGTTGCCATCGATGAAATACGCGCCCATACAGTGGAAAATGTACTGAAAAATTGGGTTGATAGAATGGGGTATTATGCAGCCAGCTGTGGAAATCATTTGAATGAAATTGTATTTCATGTTTAATGGCAATGTACTACCTTTCCAATAAAACCATAAATTTTGAAAAATATTCATGCGTTTTTTTTTTAGAGCCAAATTAAATTCCAAATTTTAAATGGCCCACCCTGTAGTATATGAAGCGATGTGTGGCTACGAGTTTGAACAATCGATTCATGATTTGTGATTCTGAATGCAATTCTAAGTACATAAGTGTCTTTCCGTATTTAAGGAATGCATTTCAAATATTCACAAATTAAAGTTATCGTTTTCTGGACGGATACGTACTCTTAATTAATTATTATAAGATTAAGGTCCTTCAAAAGTTATAAAGACCTTGATTAGAAAGATTTATTTTTCTTGCCACTATTCTATACAATACATTTCGGTTAAAGAAAAGACAGAGAAATTGCATAGATTGTTTGTTCTTCTGTGTGGATGTCACGTATAATATTATATTCGTAATTTTTATGTTACTAATATTAATTGTATTAATTGTATTAATAATTATATTAATAAACAATATTACTAATAAACAAGATTTCCTAAGTAGTAACGAACCTAGATTTAATGTTTTTGTGGTCATTTAGGATATATATATATATATATATATATATATATATATATAATAA
>NW_012130127.1:1067784-1118387 GCF_000143395.1 Atta cephalotes | reverse complement strand
TATTAGTATATATATATATATATATATATATATATATATATAGTATAACAAAGATATTCTAGATTAGATAGACTACATATAGCACAGTCCGCCTTTCGATTGTGCATGCAATTAGCGAGAGACACGATCGTGTCTCTTGATACTTTCATTCAGCCTGATGCGACACGATGCGTGGATATACATTGTATGAATATCCTCGCTCGCGCGAAGTAAACCCGGGCGTAGCGCATCGTCATCAGTATCCTGTTGCAGTGGGGTCGCTTTTGCTTGTACAACTCGTTTGACCGATCCTCTCGTATATATTCTGCAATGGTATATATTCTCTCATTCAACCGGTTTTAGAAGTTCTTCGTCGGAGCAGTATGTATTGCTTTTTTTTTTTCATATGCACGTTCTCCTCGCCCATGAAAAGAAAATAATTCGGTGTAACAAGTTTCATTTCAAATATTTACCATTTCCAATAAATTAAATGGAAACAGAACGAGATATACTCATATTTATCAGCAAAATCGCTACTTTGTAAGTTTTGCGAATTTTCTATTCTTTTCTATTAATAAAATTTAATAGCGTTCTAATGAAATAGATCCCGCAAGAAGTTTATTATTCGACGTTTATTATTTATGATAACATTCAGTATAATAGCTTTGATAAGCTTTTTCTGTTGGCAACAAACGCTATTATTAGTAAATTTTTATTCGTTAACTGCGTGCACTGGCATTCCGTAATACGCGCAAGAAATGCGAAATGCGTTCGTGATATTCGCAAGAATTGAGTACGTGCTACTGACAGCTTAATAGTATCTCGCCACTTTTGATAAGAGAGAGGGAAAGAGATAGAAAAATGACTTATTAAAACCTTTTCGTAGTCATTACATAAATGAGTCTGGCATGAGTATTGCATGCCATATGTGCGTCTAATGAGGCTGTTAAATTATTTAGAGATATCCGGCGACGAGTGCGTATATTCACAAGAGTGTGTACAACATATTCTCATTTAGATGTCTTCATTTTAATAATGTTGTTTGGCATACGATGTTTATATTTTAATTAGATCGGGCTTGTGATATTTTGTATTTGTGTGTAACATCGAGAGCATTAAAAAAAAGGGATAGTTGCGATTCTACAAGATTAGATTAAGAAAATAATAGTCATGGGAAAAAGGAAAGTCGAAATGATGAATGACATCTTGCTGTTCAGTCATTAAGCGAGGCAGAAGTTGCAGAAAATGCCTTTGATTCTAGAGTTAAAATCACGCGGTACTTTCCTTTCTATCTAGGGCTGCGGTGATCTTATCTTTTATTTTTTGATACTTTAACAAAATTATATAATGCTTAATTTTTTTTTTTTTTTTTTCTTCAAAAGCTTTCAACAGTAAAATCATTCTTTTCGTGTATAAACGATAAAAATTCCATTTAATCTTAGACAGCCATATGTCGAAGTACATGTACATCATATACGTAATCGACTTCGATCTTTTTCATTCTGTTGATCAAATATGATGTAAGATTATAAAGTGTTTCGCTCTTGAGATGCGCAATGTTGATTCATCAAGAGTTGTTGCAAATACAAAAAAAAACCAATATGGCTCCTCCTATAATCTACAACAGATTAAGTTAAATTATATTATATTAGATGTGGGAAAAAGTTCGTGGCATTTTTTTAATGCCATCTAACGGGAAAATATGTTGTTACGATGCCATTGTGTCGCGTTATATTTGAGACTAAATTTTGATAGGCTATTCCGAATTCGACTCTATCATCATCATGCGCAACAAACACTTCACATTCTTACATCATGATCAAGCTAGTTAACGCCTTCTACGCTTAAGGCGCGTTTTATAAAACGCATTGCTCGCGGCGAGTCCATTAATCTTGAGCAGAGGCAGAAGGGATGTTTATCTCGACTCATTGTTGATAGTCGTGCATGTGCAACATGTGCGCGGCCGTTCGCGAAAGCGCATCGTGGTGTGCACACGCAAAGAAAATCATTTGCCCGAGGAAATTTACGGTTGATCATGCGATTATGTGCTAACGTGCGCGTTCCGGAACCCCGCGAAGCGGGATGTTATTGCACATCCCGCGAACGGAACTTGCACGCATGTCCCTGTTACATTTCCCCGCCAAATTCGAAACGCATGCCTCTTGTCTCGTTGTCAATTTGCCAGGACTTGCCACATGGAATTTGAATATCTTTTTCAAGTTGAAAATTAATTTTGATCATTATCATTATTTTCTTTATGTCACGTTATATATTTTCCCCAGAATGCTTCTGGAATGAGAGTAGTAAATGATATATTCTCTCACAATGCAGTAATAAAAGATAAATGTATTATTTATTATTTAATTTAGTATTTTTATTCTAAGAATACACGCGATGAACTTTTATTGCTATAAAAGTTACAGATTATTATAAATTACAGATATAAGTATGATTGTACGGTTTAAAGACTACTTTAAAGTTGTAAAGAAAAAAAAATTTAATCTGTTTATTTAACAAGAAATATCTTCTACATGCATACTGAAAAAAATGATTGAAAATGAATAAACAGAATTCTGAAGAACCATTCTGATTATCTAAATCAATCAGAATTATTCCGATTATCTCAACTAAAATTTAGTAAATCAAAATTTAGAGAGGAGCCTTTCAGAACCGACACAGATTATAAATCTGTAATTATAAATTTTTTTATAGAAGACACTTAAATATTTCGAAACTCTAGTTTGGATTCTCTTCAGTATAAATAAATGTATAAATAACTATAAATAACTTAATATATAAATAAACTTAATAATTATATAAATTAATCATAAATATCGTCACGAATATCGCAGTAAGAATCAAAAGTAAATGGTATACGAGATTTAATATAGAATGTTCTCTTGTCTACATCTCGTTATTAGTTGTTCAGTAAATTCCAATAAAAATATATATATATATATAATTTTAGTATAAATAGTATAATGTTATCAATCTCAATGTTCATTTTACTGGAACCTAATGAACAACTTAATGAACAATAATATTTGTGTTAGAGATGTGGACATGAGAACATTCGACCATATTAACTCTCGTATACCGTTACTTTTAATAATTCTTACTGCAATATTCGTGACAGTATTTATGATTAATTTACGTAATTATTAAGTTTATTTATATATTTATTCATACTAAAGAGGATCCAAACTAGGATCGAAACGTTTGTGTGTCTCCTATAATAAAAAATTTAACTACACATTTACAACTGTATCGGCTCTCAAAGGCTTCTTTCTAAATTTTGATTTATTCATTAGAGTTTTTATTTGATTTATAAAATTTAGTAGTTTAATCAGAAAATTCGTTTTTTTCAGTGCACATAAACACATGTTCAAAGTTTTTTCAATTTTTTCAAATTTTTTTCACTAAAATTAAGAATTTTTTCCGAATTGAACCATATATAAGTTATACATATACATGTATATGTATATACATATATATGAGGAATTCCATGTCAACCGGGTGCCTTTGAAACATCATCATTTTTATTTTTTTTGGAATAATTTGCTGACATTCTATAGATAAAAATATGAGACATATTTTGCGAAAAGAGTTAGAGATTTTTTTCAACATGTGATTCCATACAAAGAAAGCAAAACTAGTCTTTTTAAACAAAAACAATAATGTCATCTTCTACAGTGTGATTTAAATCTTGAGAATTGTGTTTTATTTTGTTAGTTTTTAAATTGTAAACTGTACAGCTCCTTAAGTCACTCTCTTTCATTTCCTAGTTGACGTACTTGATGTTGATAATGATGATATTTCGTGTTATAGAAGCTTCTAAAAAACTATGTTGTACAATTTCGTTAGAATTCTGAAATGTAAAAAATTAGAGGAATTAGGCAATTAGGCACAATAGAGAAGCTATCAGCATTAGGGCTATGTGACTCGATGGCAAGACAAAACTCTATCAATATGTAGAAGAACAAGTCTCGGTTCGAATCCTAGAACTCTGATATTTTTCTCATTATTGTCGTTTATTTCTTATCTTTCTAAATTTGGAATATTCTTTTCTTCAGGAACTTAATCTAAATCATTTTCATTGTTTTTATTATCATAATTTTTGTTTTCTTCATTTAAAAGATCGCTACACAGTAAAAAAATTTGTGTCAAATTTAATACATTTTACATGTCTTAAACAGTCCATTCAAATTTTTGTGTTAATTTAACATAATATGAATATGTTAAAAAGTAACACAATATTATGAAAAAATTAATACTAGAAGCAAGTAATACTTTGACACAATTTAAAAACAAATTTTACGTTAAATTGATACATTTATAATGTTAAATTTAACTGAAATTAGATACTATTTTTACATTTTTAGACGATGTCTCTGTGATATTTAACATATGTAATATATATATCTATATATTATTACTCTTACATAACTCTAACAAGGAGAAAAATAACATAAAATATCTGTAATTTTTTTATATATAAATCTTGTTGCAGAACATATTTCTTCAATAAAATTAACATTTATAATATATTAAATCAACACAGATTTTATTCATTTATTCTTAGAATTTATGTTTTAAAACTACATTATTTTTATGTTATTTGTTTACTTACCTATAAATTGTGGTATTTTAACAGAGAAATTTTAATTTAACACAAAATATTCAACACAATCATATTAACACAATCAGATTATGTTAAATTAAAACTCGGATATGTTAAGAATTCAACACCAAATTTTAACAAGGATTTGAGTGAACTGTTTGGGACATATGAAATATGTTAAATGTAATACAATTTTTTTTTTCGTTTTTCTAACACATAAAATATTTTTTTTTATTGTGCAGCAACAAAATCATCATTAAAAACGAATCTATTTACTGGCCAATATTCAGTATTTTTAAAGGCATTGCCAACAGATGCAGCTTTATAATAAGCTGTTAGGAGTTATTCAAATTGCGTAATACATTGATCAATATTATCTAACATCCATTAATCTAGTCTTGATCATAATATAGAGTGTATAGGACCAAAAATATCGACATCAAGAGATGCAATCTATGAGTCATACATCCTGGAAGTTGTAACATACTTAGGCCCGATTATACCAACGTTACTTTGATTTTAAGCGAGACTTATTAAATAAAACTCTTTCTGTCTCCGTCTCTTTTTGGCTTTAAAACGAGACAGATAGAGTTTTAAGTCTCGCTTAAAGTCAAAATGACATTAGTGCAACTGGACCTTACTCTATTAGCCAATTCCAATGAATCCAAATTTTTTGAATGTGTAGTGTGACCATCGAATAATAAAAGAACTTTTTTACTTGATTTTTTTAGTTGGTTTTATAAAATCAATAAAATATTGTAACCATTTTACAAATTATTCACTAGTTACAAATCCGGACTCCGCGATTTCAATTATGCTACCTGTTGGTGTTCCAAAGTCTAAGTGAGGTGCCATTCACATTCTTTTAAAAATAAACATTGGTGAAACATATGTTTTCGATGCACAACAAATAATTGTTGTATTTGTTCCTCTTTCTCTATTAACAGTTTGATCGATTTTTCATTCCTTCTTGTCCAATTATCTATGACAGTGCTCACAAAAATCTGCACATTTCGAACCGATTTTTGCGGAAGCTATTGTTCCTTCACTATCAGTAGTGGGGGGATAGGCGACATCCACAGAATCGCCAATTTTTGCGAGCATTGATCTATGAATATGTTTTCTATACAATGGAAAATCCACTTTTATCTACATTAAATATTATAGTAGTGTCTGTTCTATTTATCCTGCTTTTATCTCTTGTAAAATGTTAAAGATATGACATGCAGCTTCTTTATTGAATCCTTTAACTCGTGCCATAGAAATATTTTCAGATAAATATACAGATAGGCCTGGATGTCTCTTCATAAAAGAACAAAACCATTTTTTCCTTGCCATTTTTGTAATAAACTTGTGTGTTAAACTTGTGTGAAATACAATTTTGTTCCGCAATTTAGAAAGCGAATCGACGCACATCTGTAATATTAAGTCCAGAAAATACTGCCTCTAAATGTAATAAAATGTAATGTAATAAATATTGAACATGATCATCTTCAATATCATTTGACAATGTTTATAAAGCATCAGTTTTCTTTGCGCTAAAGTGTCTTTGAAATATCAGTTTCGGAATTTCGAATTTTCTGCACCATTCATTAAATCCATAAACTTTTTTTATATGAGTCAATTACCTTTTGCATATTCTTGTTATTTCACCGGCTAGATTTCTTTTCTATTCTGCCTTAAAACAAAACATAAATGTTATTTCTAATTTTTCTTATACAAGCTGCATTTGGAAATATTATTGGGGAGCCTTCATGTATTTGTTGTTCAATCAAAATAAGAACAAGAAGCATCCGAGGTATCGTGATTTATGGCTGCGTTTCCGAATGAAGTCATAGGTCTATAACATATAAGTTATGCTATTACAGTCAAAGTGTAAACTTTTGTAAATGTATACATAATCAATGTAAACATTTACGTAAGATTTATTATGAGCTGCCAGAAAATCTATATCTCATGTACTATAGAATTTTTGTACTGACAGTCGGAAACGCAACCAGTAGTGTATACATTAACTATATATATTATGCTTATAGCACGAGAGTATCCAAACCGAATGCATTATCACAGTCAAAGTGTTAACTCAATAAATGTATGCATTTACTGTTGCCTGCTGTATATATATTTAATCCGGACATCTCGAGTTAAGCATCAGGTTGACTAGCTATCTAACTATCGACCCATTTGCTCAACTTGGAGGTCAGCTCCAGGTAACTAAAGATCATTCAAAGTGGCGTCCAAATCCTTATCTACCATCCAGCGTAAAACCAACATATACCTCATATGACGTCATCCGTTTAGAATCCGTCCTTATTGCACTCTAGTTGCAATTCTAGTTGCCTATCTCGGAAGTAATCCTCAGTGATTGAGATCATGAGGTAGGGCGATAGTTTATGACAGCACTTCTTTGTCTCAGGAAAGGGTATTGAAGACATTAATAATATCCACCACTTCCCCCCCTCCCCTTCATGGACTCCATCATGGATTCTGAGAGATCTCGCACCTGACGAATAGCATCGACGATCGAGCAGGAATCTATATCTCCGGTGATATATCGGGATTCTTCCGGGATAGGTGTCGGACGATACTGTTGGCAATGATTCTTTTGCCAGCGTCGCTCAGCAAACAAATAGCTGTATGTAGACGGATTCCCTGTCGGCTCTTCTTACGTAAGTATGGTGGAATTATAAGATAAGGTAATCTATTCTCATGGATGCACAGTAAGTTGAAAGTAGTAGGGGGATCTGTCAATGAATCACATTTTAAGCTCATTTGCAGAAATTCACATAACTCATTCACATTGCAAATGAGCTCAATTTCTGATTGATAGAGCTCTCAAATCACTAGATGGTAAAGCTCTAAATACCAAAACGTCCAGATTCTCCATTTTGTGTGTATGTGGATCTATTAATCATGTCCTGTATTAATAATACTAAGCGCTTATTGAACTACAGACACTAAATCGATATGGCAGTCGAGACCAATAAGAAGGCTGTCGGTATTTTAGTTCAGATGAATGCACTACTTTGGTATATCTAGAGTTTTAGATCGGAGAAAAGTTCTAGATATAGCAAAGTAGCGCTTAAGTCCGTCATTGGAGACCTGAGGCGCGAAATATAAACGAAATAGAGATTATCTTATATTATTCATCAATATATGAAATTTATGACATGTAATATGTTGCGTGCGTGCGCGCACATGTGTATGTGTGTGTGCATGCGTGCGCGCACGATTTACACACTTAATCTTAACATTTATGTTATATATTGCCACGTGCACTTTCGGGACTTTTATATTTTAGACATCACTGTGATATCCCGAAGGGCCTGTTGTTTATGATAACGTACCTCGCGAGCTAGAGAGATGAAATATTGTGTAATGCGCAAGGGGGGAAACGCCTCCCAGCTTGCAGCTTTAATGCCCATGCCAATTTACTTTAATTTGTTATAAATAATTACATATAAACAATTGGGTTAAAAAACATCAGAATATATTAAGTAACTATTTAGCTATCTGAAAAACCAAACTTCACAATTATTTTTGCGATATTGTGAAATTTACAAAGCAAAATCGTATAAAAAAGAAGAGAGAAGTACACTTCCCGCTGATGAAAGGGTTAAGATCCATATATTTTTATTAACATTGTATGACAACAGTATTGCTAGTTTGCATGTTTCACATTGTAAGTGATGTTTTTTTATAATCTTTCGGACAATTCTCCGCAAAATTTATATAAAGCCTGAGCTTCTTCTACAAATAAAGCGTACATCTCCATTAGATAACATTATGAACGAAATAAAACACAGTAATATAAAATAACATTTTGGATGTTATATATTATTATATATATATTATATATATAATATATTATATATTAAATTTTGAGAAAATCTTTTTTGGTTAAATTTAAAAAAATAAATGAGACAATATAAAGACTTTATATGGAAGAGACTCGCTCTAGAGTTTTAGTTTAATCATGTGTAGACTTTGGGAAATAAAACTCTTAATTGGATTGTTGTGATCGATCGAAACGTGATGAAATGGGTCCCTCTTATCTATCATAATCAACTTTGAATATCTAAATTTTCGAAATATTTTCATTTTTTATTAAAATAATAAATTTAATCTTCATATAAAAAAACATTGTGATATAAAAATTAAATTTTGTTATTTTACTTAATTTCAGTTACATATCAGAAAATTATAAATTATTAACTGAAAACGGTACAATTAAAAACACGAATAAAATTTCGAATGCAACAGCACAATTTATAATTATTAATCATAAAGATAACCTATAAAATATTTAATTCCAAAACTCACTAGAACAAAATTTATTATTTAATGTGAATGAATATAATAAATTAGTCACTTAAAGCGCTACTTAAAAGCAACGAAATATATTAACGCAAGTATTAAATGCGTGACTTGAAGAACAACATATACAATAAAAATCTTTATAAAAAAAGCCAGACCGAATGGCGATCTTTTCGAGCAGTGTCAAGATCACTCTCGTTATTAAAAGAAAGCACGATGCTTCCTTCGACGGACGGAATCGTATTGTATCTATGTGTGATAACGTGTTTATTCTCGTATTCCGGTGTTCGTACCCAGCCGTACTTTACCGGACATAAGTCGCTATTCGGCAAAAGAATGGGAAGTCAATAAGAAAGCTCGGTTGTCGACATTTGCAAAAATAAAAGGAATGCGCTATTTTGGTATATCTAGAGCTTTACTAGACGGGATCTCCACTATTATGCGGAATAGGTTACCTTATCTAATTTCACCATGCGATAGAACTAGCTTCACCCTTTTTTATTCAAGAGAAAATACACCTTGTTTGAAGCTGATGAATAACTGCTTCAGGCGGTCACTCAGCTCTTTCGCAGCCAAGATCCAGATTTCTCTAATGATGCCATCGGAGTTCAGTGCTTTTGGAGGATAATGGATAATCTAAGTTTAGAATCCTAGAAACCTTTTAGTACTATATTTTGCCAAAATTGATGGACTTTTAGCATTTTCGCCATATTGATCCAGCTATTTTTTATTTACAAATTTTATGTCGAAATTAGAAATCAATGATCCTGAAATCCCTCTAACACTACATTTTTCCGAAATCTGAGAGTTTTTAGGATTTTTCGTGTGCCATATTATTTCAGCTATTTTTTTATTGCAAATTTAGAATCAACAAATCCGAAAATCCTGTAATACTTTTTTAAATTTTAAATTTGCATTTGAAATTAGAGACCCTAAAAACTTTCTAATAATAAATTTCGCCAAAATCGGTGGACTTTTAGCATTTCCGTTCGCTATATTAGTTGAACTATTTTTTTATTTACAAATTTTGTGTTCGAAGTTCTGGAAATCAGCGATCCAGAACATCTAATCATGGAACATTTTTCTTACAAAATACAATAGAAATGTAGATAATAATTAAATGATTACTAAATAAACTAAAATAAATAAATATATGAACATATTAATTATGGATGATTAAAGAAAATATTTGAAGTGATTGTGCATTAACACACGTTACTATACAGCTTAGCACATCTCGATATTATCTAATTTTCTAGCCCGTTCCGTCAAAGCTCGTGAATCAATCATTATGTTTTACACGGACGGATTTAAAACTTCGGAAAATGACCCACTGGAATGGGGAATCCTCCCTGAACTGAAGATGTGTTTTAAATTCAAACTGCTGAGACGTCAATTTTTTCAGCAGAGACTTGGGCGATATGGAGGGCACTGGGTATTGTCCAGAGCACGCTACACAAGATCACTATATTCTCTCACTGATTCGTGCAGTTCCTCGAAGTTCTTCATGCAAATTAATTGATAAAACTACATCATTCACAGCATTAAACAATGCATCAACATCGCCATAAGAAAAGGATGCGAGGTGTCTTTGTTTTGGATTTCGTCGCACTGACACATTGGTGGCAACGAAACAGCGAATAGAATAGCCAAGGAGGCTATCAGCGCCGGGCGTAAACCAATCCATTTTCCATCTTTAATCAAGCGCAAAGGACACTTTAAATAAACGTTGCAAAATCTATTTAACAGAAGCTGCTAAAAATACACACTATGCCAGACACTTTCCCTGAAAATGCCAAACTTTGGTATCATAAACTGCCATTGGGCAGAGAAGAGATCGTACTGCTCAATAGGTTACGCGCCAATCACTATAATCTTAATTATAGCTTACACTGCAAAAGCTAGTCTCGTCTGCCGCCTGTCCCTGCGAAAATCCTCAATAGGATAACCACATCGTCTTTCATTGTCGCCTTATTCATTAAAAGTTAAGCCCACTTATTGACTACCTTTCGAAAAAGTTTCCTCACTACATAATATCTTCCAAGCTCTTGAGAATCCAACTTCTAAATTGTACTGCCTCTTAGCATTTTTAAAAGCAAATCTAATTCATCCCATGAAATTAAATCTATGAAATTAAATCTATCCCATACGAAATCTATCTTCCTCATATTCCCTTATTTATAGTCCTTTTGTATAATTTTTCGTCGGTCATGGCGCACGTCTGAATGGGGAGAGAGTTTCACGAGCGCAGGCGTCCAATGTTCGGAAGGAAGTTCTTGCTGTTTCATCTATTCAAAGACTGTTCATTCAACAAGGGATTCTACAAGGGATTACTTTACTGAGTGAGCGCTTGCGGATAAGTGCTTACGATTAGTCACGTTTATCCGAATAGAGAGAACCAACTGAAAGAAGATGTTATCTAATGTTTACAAACAATATCCATCAATCGAACAGAATTTCAGTCGGTGTCTTATATTCGCGAGTTACTGTTCTAAATATTGTTCTAAAAATGACAAAATGTTAATGTACACTTATGAAATAGCTAACATGCATTTGGCTGTGTTAACGGAAATGAATGAAGCACGTCGATTGTATCATACTTTCTGCAACGCAGAATTTTGAATCAAGAATGTTTTCTTTTATTGATAGACGACTTCATGAAAGTAATTAAGTTACGAGCACATGGTCATGGGCGAACAAGAAGAGTATGTACTCTTCAGATTGAAAGATAAATTAATAAAGCTGCTGCATCTCCATCCATAAGTATAAAGAGAACAGCCGCGGCTCATAATATTTCTTATTCTACAGTGTTAAACACACAGTAGTTTCATCCATATCATCTCCAATCATATCATCCAATGTGTGCAAAGCTTTTAATAAGTAAATTACATTTTAAAGACATTTATAATATTTACCTTTTAATAGGCAAATTATACTTTAAGAACATTTGTAAGCTGAGAATCCTGTTTTCTTATGTTCCATTTTATTTACTGACGAGGCAAGATTCATTAGAAACGAAATAATAAATTTTTATTACGAATTTGGTTAGAAGATAATCTATACGCAAGTCAAGCCTGCAGTCAAGATACCAATAACAGTTTTTTGTCAAATGTAAGGCGAATTATAGGAGGAGACAATCTTTGGGAACCATATTTTCTTTCAGTTCGATTAAATGGACTTGTTTATCTTGACTTTTTACGAAATGATTCAGGAACTGCTATATGATATACTCTTGACTATCAAGCAAAACTTGTGGTTTATGCACGATGTAATCCTCATTTCTATTTTGAAGTGAGAATTCCTAAACAACGCCTTGTCAAATCGATGGATAGGCAGACCATAGACATTACAGACCATAGAGATCTCCTGATCTCAATCCATTATATTTTCGGAGCTATTTAAAATGTATTGTGTATTTAACGCTAGTAACCAATATGGATGATCTGCGAGAAAGGATATGAAATAGATTTGAGACTATTCGAAGAATATCTAGTATTTTTGAATGAGTGTGGAATTCAATGCTAAGGTCTGCAGTAGCGTGTATTGACACACAAGCGAACATTTTCTTTAATCATCCATATCTTGAAAACTAAAGTAATATAGAACATATGTTTATATGACGTTTTTTCCTTATTTTAGTGTTAGAATAGACTTTATCTCCTAAATAGAATTTACCTTCTAAAAGTATTGAAATTTATGAAACACTTGTATACTGCAACAGATTTAACAAAAAGGTTTATTGTAAAAATCTCTTGTGATTGGCAAATGCTACTCATATAGACAGACATGTTAAGAGACAGGCATAGTGTATTAATTGTGTTACGGATAAAATAAATAATATTAACGCAATTTTTGCAGCAGAAAAACTTTCATTTGCTGGAAACATTCATGTCATATAGGGACGCATCTTTGGATCTTTATACAATCATTTTCAATGTTTAAATTTTGTCGCAATATATTTGCCGAAATTATCTACCTGAGTAATTACGCTTTCGTGAAGTTTTGCTACATGGAACATATGAAAACATTTTAGCGAAATTAACGAAATACTTGCAATATTTTGGACGGACATTACCCCAATTCTGTATATGTTCCACACCATGTGATCATGTCATTATTTAGATTTTCAGTTCTGGCAGTTCATTGAATATTGGCTTAAGTTGATTGTAATAAAGTTGAAACTAATCTAAGTTTGTTAATGTTGTTTAATTAATCTCGACGAATTTTTATTATAGACATATAATATGATTATATAGGTATTATATAGGTATTCTATAGGTATTCTATAGGATTATATAGGTATTCTAACGGCCATTTTAATATACGTTAATTGTAGCATTTATATGTTGAATATAGAAAAAAAGATATGTAAATCTGAAATTTCCCGTTACTTTTTATTTTCATGTGCGGATTCGGCCATCCTTTTCTTTAATGCTACAATTCCGAAATCGAAGGAACTTAAACATTTCTCTCTGCCATATTAGTTTTTATTTCCAAATTCAGAATCAGCTTAAAACGTTTTTAATGCTATTTCATTGAAATTGGAGTACCTTTAGCAATTCTGACCATATATTGATTCCGTCTATTTTTTTTTTTTTTTTTTTTTTTCAAATTTTATGTTTCTATTCAGAATCAGCAGCCTTGAAACTCCTTACTACATTTTGCCGAAATCTATCTGGATTTTCAACATTTTCATCCGTTATATTGGTTGTATTGGTCAGCCATGTTTTATTTTCAAATTTTGTGCTCGGATTCGAAATTAATGATCCTGAAAACCCTTTAGTGCTGCCATTAATCGGAATCGGATAACTTAACATTTCTGCCATAATCAGTGATTTTACAGTTGTTCGGCCTCTTATTCGATAATAAAACCTGCAGAATTGAAATAGAATTCGGCATTGGAATGCTCGCTATGGCAACAAAAATTCTAACACAACTGGATATTTGAGTGGAGGGTATTTCAAAATCTTCGGATTCTTCTTATTCTGAAGATGCTTATTATAATTTTCAATAGTCGTCAGTGAATTTGTTGTAAAGAATTTTCGTGCTTTCGTATCGCTTTAAAACTTGCATATGATTTTCAAAATTGAACGCACTATATAAATCTAATAGACCACATATTTGATATATCTTTATTTAAATGACTAAGATAATGAAAGTTACTTGTAACATATTGCTCTCCATGCAACGTTCTAAATTACTATACAAAATCAAGAGCTCTTTAGCATAAGCATTGTTTTTGCAGCAATCTCGTGGATCGCATAATATTCGCATAGCACAATTTAGACTGTTGAAATGAATTAAATAATCTCGAGGATGTTACAAAATAATCGGTCTGAGATACAATAAGAATAAACGAAATTTAGTGTTTTTCCAATGACATAACTGCAAATCTCGAGATTTTCTATTAAAATCCTTAGGCACCTATTGCGATAACTAATGATTCTGATATTTTTTGTACAGCCACAGAACTAAATCTCGATTATCTAATCAGTTCATTAAGAGAGATTTTATGACACCCAAGTACTATACTACGTGCAGAGAATTAAGCGGAAATTATTTAATCATATTAATAAGAAAAGATTCAAACGATGAAATTTCAATATGATGTTCTTCGTTCGTTCTATTCTGGAAAGTATCATTAGTTCATAATATAGAAAGAAAAACATTCGATCTTGAAATTCACCTTCTTCAGTACATTTGTTGCAATTGAAGTATTCATTGTTCAATATAAACTGTTCAGTACATTTAACATAAAATGCAGGACTGTCACAAATTAAACATCAAAATAACATTATACTATATTCTATTTATAACAGTTACTTTATTTTGCAATTGTTTATACTTATTGAATAAGATAGTTATCAACTGAAGACACTTTCTTATTTTCGTGATAAATATCAATAATGAACGGCATATTAAAAAAATTATTAATAAATTTTCCTAAAATAGGCCAGAAGATATCCCAGAAGATTTTGTTATAAGTAAACCGTTAATATTTAAATCAAATATCAATTCTGTTTTGGTAATATAAGTTGAATTAGTCTTTTGTTGCTTTTTTTAATCCATAATGAAGATATTCTCCAAGCGAACAAAGAACTAATTTCGACATTAGAAGTTCGAGATATTTCCAATAAAATTCGACAATCATTGGGCAAATAATTTATCATTCCTGTCTTTTCAAGCAGCGCCAAAAATCGATTAAAATGGATGTGTTTAATTTGAGAATCTATTGTAAACGATTTTAATTGAAAACATCTTCAAATTTAGAATCATTTTGTTGAAATTCCTCTTCTGAATCAATTTCGTAGAGCGTATTATTCGATATTATAATATCTTGTATAATATGATCATTGCGAGAGAGAGATTCTGCTGAATATTCTCAATATCAAACATATTTTCAATAATCATATATTTCTTCTGATTTAATGTCACTTCTGACTTGAGAGTTTTTTTTCTTTTTTTCTCAATGTGCTCCTGTAATGTAACAAATCTCATCCGAAAATTGTAGTTCATTTTGAAACTCTGAGATTAACTTTGATCATAAAGCTTTCTATCCATTTTTGATTGGGTAGCGAATCGACGAAAAACTTGCCATTTTGATAAATCGGAATATCTTTGTCGTTACATATTCCTAGAATGAATTCATTGCGAACGAAAGTCACAATAATAACAAACTGTTTTTTAAAAATAATTATTTAGTTTATATTATTTAATGAAAGCTTTTATTTGTATCACCATACTTTTCTCACAGTTCTTTAGATGGTATATTATAATATTTTCACTTCGATAAATGACTAATATTGGTTTCTATTTACACACAAGTGAAACTGAGTCCGAAGTGAGCTGAATATTTCAGCTCAGATAATAACGTCATCGTTCAATATGTAAAAAGAACGCGCTGAAATGAGAAATTCTCACTAATTTCAAATTAGGTTGAATTAAAGATGCTAAGATAACTACTTTAACTATTATTACAAAGATAAATTAATAGATGCTAATTGTTTATTAAATATACATTAAATACACTTACCTATACATTTATATGTTATTAGATTTTAAAAGCTGATTCGGACTCGGATTCGAGTCTAATTCAGACTAGTTCAGATTCGAATGAATCCAATTTGTTTTTCTTTCTCTGAATCGTCACCCTCAGAATGTTTCGATTCACCTAACTTTCCCAGGAGGAAATTACACGAATAATTACTTTTATGGACTATGGAAGAATATGACGACAAAGAATTTAAAGAGCACTTTCGACTAAAACATTCTACTATTGATCTGATAGTAGATAAGTATGATAATTCATTGATAAATAAAAAACTGAATTGCAATATTTAACTTCTATACATTTTAAATATGATTGAAACTGAACGTGTTTTACCTCAACATAACTTGGGAAGAGAGAAGATATGTGCACGAAAAATATTTTTAATTTTAACTTTATGGTATCTTAGCAATACAGAGACATAATGCTTCGACAAATTTAACTAAAAATTCTTGTCATCTCATCATATTACCAAGAAAATAATAGAATATCTGGTAAAAAAAGTGGGCAGTATATTGCATGATCCACTGATGAACGATTACACAAAATAAAATTTGTATTTTATAAAATGCATGGAATTGATTGGGGTAGCTACAGATGGGAGTCATGCATAAAAATTAAAAGGCCAATTTCCAAATATCATTATATATATTACAATAGAAAAGGAGATTATAATCTTCTTATAGGAGTGTACGATCATCAGAAAAAATTTATTAGTTTTTTTATGATGAACCAGGATCCATTCATGACAATCGCCTTTTAAAAAAATTGTCTTTGTACAGAAAGGATATGTATAAGAATTTCTTATTAGGAGATTCAGCTTATCCTTATTTGGATTGGTTGATTTATCCATTTAAAGACAATAATTTGACTCAAAATAAAAAAATATTTAATTACTGCAATTAGAATCGTAATTGAATACGCTTTTGAATTATTAAAAGGAAGATTCCGAAGGTTAAAATTTTTTGACAATAATAATTCAACATTTGTAGTAAAATGTAGCTGCTGCTGTGTTATATAATATTTAATAATATTATATAATATTTATATAGACAAGACGAATTTGATATCGATAAGAATAAGGATAATGAAAATATGATAGATGCAGCAGAAATAGTATAGGTGAAAATTATTCCAGAAGAGACGAAATTTTATTTATGGAAATGTTTGTTTAAGTATGTATACTCAATAAAAGTAAACTGCAAATAAAATATTTTATTTTAAAATTAGTTTATTAATGAATAAAGAACAAAGAATAATATTTTTTAATTTATTTTTTTAGACATTTTATTTAAAGCAAAATAAAAATAAATAAGCAAAACAAATAAACATTCAAAATATTTATTTTTTTTGTTACTATATAGTTTCATTATTATTGACATTGGCAAAATTTCCAACTTAAATGCATTTTACAAATGTTACATCATTATTTTCAAAAAGTATAGCCTTTTAATTTTTTGTATCTTACTATTTCATTTGATTAAAATAATTCTTTAAATGTTATTGTAATAATACTGAGTATTTTATATTTATTTAGTGAGTGATTTACTGAGTATTTTATATTTTTTTTATATTTATATTGTATATTGAATATATTTTTGTAATCACACCACTATCTTTTATATAAAAATAAAAATTTCTGTGAAGCTTAACCAAGGATCAGTCTTTGATTGCACTTTTATAATACTATCTTAAATATTATAATAGTGACCAGTAGTATTTTTTGTATTTTTTTCTTTTAATATGTTTTCTAATTCTTGTGATATGGCTACTTTTTCCTCTTCTATTTCCACTTTTATTTCCTGCAGACGTATACTATACATTTTCATACATATAAGACGATCTTCTAAAAAAAATCATTACACAGATTAAATCATTTGGACTTTGATAACATACTTATAGAATAACTTTTTATAAATAATCATTAAGTGATTATTAAGAACATAATCATTACAGATGTCATTTAATGTCATAATAACGATAAATTACAGAATAGATTTCTTAATGATGAAAAATAGAAATTGTATTCAATTTATTCAATTCAATCGAACCTCTATAAAGTTAACCTCCGTAAAAGTCATGTTTCAATTAAAGACTCTATAGTGTAACAGAGATTCACAAAGTGTCATCACATGATCGATATATTTCTCTGATTGGCTGGAGTAATTCGTAGTAGCAGCCATATTGAATTTACTATTAATACTCAACATCGACTCTTGTCGACTGCTGTGAAATGAGGTTAGTAAACTCATCCTTTAATATTTGTGAATATTTATCTATTATTTCATGTTTTGGATTGACTATTGCATGCTTTATATACAGAATTTACATCCATCATCACCATGCCAACGAATTGCGCCGCAATCGCTGTAGTAATATCTATCTAAGCTACTTTTGATTGATACGGTAAAATCAACGGATCTCTTTGAAAGGGATTCAGAGGAAATCAGGATGAGATTGTGGTTAAAAGATTGGATGCACGTTACTCTTTAACAGAATACTTTATTCTTTGAAGTACAAGTCGAGACTTTCCTTATCATTCTTCTCTTCTTCTTCTCCTTTTAAGCGCTAGCCCTTCCCCTCCTCGTACGCTCCAATCGGGGACTTGCGTTAGGAACGCCCAATAATACGTAATGATACGCGATCGACGCGATATATCAGCGCCATGCCGTAGGTAGAGATATGCTGTTATATGCTATGTATTTTACCAACTTAAATGGTGGAATTGTGGGATTGTCGCTTACAACTTGGCCATTCTACATTGGTGTTCGTCCCGAACATAACTGACAGATTTTTTTTTTAATTTGAAACAGAACAAATAATGAAAAAAAACAAAATAAATGATTAGTTTTTAACACAACAAGTAATTTTGTCGTATCTATTATGCTTAAATCTACATAGCCACAATCCATGTTTATTTATATATTTATCAACTGCGATCAACAGAAATATGACTCTTCCATTAACTATTAAACTCAACCTTTTGATTGTATATAATTGAAAATTATTTTGACACGCTAAAGTTTTACATAGGTATCACTAGTTTTATTCATGGTCGACATAATCGAGTTGTATGGCCTAGAAGTAAAGTTAAAACCTGGAATATCTTCGACTACGTCGATTGTGAGGCAGCACTTTGTCCATCATAAGGACCTTTGAAATCTGACTTCAATTTTTTACTTTCTTCAGGTCTGACAACATCGTCCCTAACGCGCACGTATTCTCCTGCTTTGTATTTCTTTGGTGCCTTGTGATTACGGTCAAAGAAAATCTTGTTATATTCTTTAATTTTATCGGTAGTTTTTCGATTGCAAGCTTACGGCTAGTATCTCGCTCATTCAACCACGGCAAATCTTGATCCGGCAGTTTCCGTTTTAGCTAATTCAGTTCAACTCGATGAGTTTACTCGGAATGATTTGTCATATCCTAACAATAACTTAGAAGGAAACGCTTTAGTCGCAGAGCGGAACGTATTATTAATTACGTACTGTATCATAGCGAGTTTGCTAGGCCAGTCAACGGGATCAATAACTTTCTTAGTGAAACCTTTAAGAATCTATTAATTCTTTCAATCATCCTGTTCGTCCAAGGAGATGCTATCGCGACCATACGATGTTTAATTCCGCGAGAAGAAAAATTCAGCCGACAAGAACGCAATTCCACAATTGGATAGATAGATTTCATTAGGATTTCTGTTATCGAACAATGTTGAGAAGTGCTTGATCACTTCGCGTATTGTAATGGATTTCATTGAAAATAGTCAAGTGAACTGCATACACGAATCAATAAGAAGTAGAATGTGTTTTACTCCGTTACGGGATTCACGCAAAAGAACAAAATCAGTATGCATTATCCGAAATGGGTTTTGCAATCGGAGTAATCTGTAACTCGCCTTCTTTTGAGCTGACGCGTCATTAGACAGGTTACATAATTCATTATATAACTTTTGATTTTACGGCGCATGGCTGGGAATCAATGAGCCTTGAAAAGTTTTCTCGGTACCGCAATGGTCAGATTTATCGTGTAGATGTGTAATATTATATGAATCATGCCTTCTGGTATTATGAATTTAACTCGATCAGATTTTTTTTTATATACTCCACCGTCTTTATATATCTTTTATATACGTCCACCGATAAGATCATACTTGTGGTGGGTACGTTTTTCTAAATGCTAAGTGATTACTTTAATATTCGAATCTACTAGTTGTCTAAGCTGGAGCTCCCTCTCGAGAGGCATAATTTCTGGACGCAACTATCCTGCTTAACGCATCTATGTGTGTCATTTTTATGTTGGATTGTAAACGTATAATTTTGTAATCGCAAGATCCAGCGAGCTACACGTGGATTAATATTAGCTTTATTCACAGCATGAATCAACGAATTACAATCAGTACAATCAGTACAATCAGGACTTTAAATGATATTCCGGCTAAATAAATGTAGAACCGTTCTGTGATCTTTATGATAGTTATCATCTCCAACTCGAAAGAATGATATCTGATCTCGGCTTCGTTAATGGATTGACTAAAATAAGGAGTCACAGGAGCCAACGCATCCTGTTTTTATAAGAGTATCGCAGCAAGCGCGATAGAATTCGCGTCAGTATGCAAACGAGGATAAGGTCTCAATACTGGATATGAAAGCAAGTCAAATTTTAATCGTTCGAACGCTTTAAGTTGTCATCAAACTTGAATTCCGTTCTTCTTGAGCAGCAAATGCAATAGTTTGACTGGCGAAGTCCTTGATAAATCGACGGAAAAAATTCACAAAACCTAAAAACCTGTTGTAATTCAATAACGTTTTTTGAAAAGTGAAAACATTTGACTGTTTCAACGTCGTTCACTTAAAGTTACACGTAATTTCCCAGAAATTCAACAAACCGCTTAAGAAATTGATTCTTTTTAAAATTAGTTACAAACTCATATTCTTTGAACAACATCGTCTGTTTAAGAATTATTCCTCAACGGACGGAATGAGTATGTCGTCAATATAAACCAAGACTTTGTCTTCTCTGATCAGTATAGTATATGATAGACTCTCTTTTGAAATTCTGCGGAGATTCACAATATAAAGGTAACCGTAGATACTCGTACTGGCCAGTGGAGTGGCGAATGAAAAATACTTAGTGGAATCTGGATGTATTTTAATTAAATGAAAACTATCCTTTAAATCAATCAAGGTAAACACTTTCTTGTTGCCCAATCTGGCCAAAAGATTGGCTAAAAGATCTTCAATTATTGAAAAAGGAAATTTTTGCTTAATCATTCGATTATTAAGGAGGCGTAAATTTACACAAAGTGTAAATTTATATCTCTTAGTTTTAGTTTTCTGTTTTTCTTACATACTGATACAACTCTAGCACAATAAGAAGAGTTATTAGGCTTGATAATCTTTCTCTTAAGAAAATCATCAACAATTTCGCGTATTTTCAGTCATTCTATTGAGTTATCTTTCGCGAATGAGAGAGGTTACATTAACGATATATTGCGAACATTAAAGATAAGTAACTCGATCGTTGAAATACAGTTAACGGTTCCAAGCATACTTGCGCTGATAGACACGGGAAGCCCGACTTCGTTCATGCTAAGTTCAGTGCATAAGTTGTTCTTTGGACAAAATTCGAGCTACAACACACCCGTCGAGTACAACACACTGACAATCTCGTTACTCTAAGCAATACGAACATTAAAGTTCTTAAATTGTAAGAGAAATATTGATGTATCAATATTGCCTCTCGGGATTTCTGACGCGGCTTTGGTGTCACTGCATTCGACGACGTTGTGTTGATTGATTGCTTCTTCTTGCATAGTTTATAGCATTTAGATTTGACATGGCCTTTGCAATAAACAAGTCACTGCATTATTGCCCTTCGTCGAGTGTTGAATAGATTTCGTTGAAGAGAACAGAGGTTTAGCACGATTCCTTTTTGCTGCAGATGGGGAAGACTCCGCAGGCAGAGGTGATTTATCCCATCTGTTCCAGGAAATCGTCCATTGAATTGCTTATAGCTGCTTCAATGCTGCAATAAACTATTAATGCTGTTGATAATTAATTGCGATTATTCATCAGCTTCATCTTTTGTAAAGCATAATCTTGAAATGATTCCTTTGGGAAATTTCATATTCGTGCTTCGACCTTTTGCATAAGTATATGAAAAGGCACGTATCTTTTAAAACACTTAATTATTGCATTTTTGAAGGAAGATCATGAACTTGCCCATCGTCCAAGTCGAATCACTCTTTTGCAAGTTTGCTCGATGCTGCAAGAAGGATCCATCGAGCATTCCGTGTATCGAGGCAATTTTTCGAATCCAAACCTCAATGTCGTCTTCGATATCACTGAAGACAAATATCTGGTTAGCAAATAATTTGATAGTTTGTGCCAGATGGCCTGATGCACTAGCATAGGAGGGGGGATAATCACTAACGTAGTGATTATTGTCGATTATATCGGCGCCATCCATCGAATTTTGTACCGATCGAGAAGAGACTGCATCTGATCGTTGATTGATTGATGCTACAAACATATTTGGAGAGATGTCTCTTCCCCTTGTCTCTCTGAGACGGAGTACACATGCATTTTTCTTGATCATGTATTGCTGTTTTTGCATCTTCCATAATAAGAGTCATGGATCGTTGTATTTCTTCTATGATAATAGAACGTAAAAATGAATCCATTGCCCATATTTTGTATCGGTCGTATAGTTATGTGAGAATTACTGGTAGATGTTTCACTTTGATCTCCGGAACCATGAAAACTAGAACGTTCATGAAAGGATATGAGTCTGTCAATACAGTCCGAGATGTCGTGACGGGAAATGTTCTCTTAATGAGTTCGTCTCTCAACTGCTCGTAAGATAATTCTTCGAGACATTAGCGCTCCATGCTTCTGAACAACATGCGACAGATCGATAACGTCAATACATCGATATGTTATTGTATATATCCGAACTGATTCTAAAGGGAACAGTTACCAATCAAACTGGACTTGTGTTGGCAGAACATCAAGATGGCGTTAACGCGCAAACAAAAAACCATTACGAACGCTTGAATAATGCGTAATGGCGACAAAACGACATAAAAACCATAAAACAACGGCGGATGCCGAGATTGCAAAAGTCGTTTAAAGCATAACCAGCTAATATATTCGTGATAGACATGCACGAAAGTCTTTCGCCTTTCACTATCTGTAAACGTTAATTGTTGGCTTAAGCCGCATATCAAGAACACTTACGAAGCGGGAAAAGAGATTCTCAGCGTATTATGACGAGCTGAGTAAAATCGAGATCGTATGAACCGACCGAATATTATTGTATCCGGATAATAATATTCACGGAGCAAGACTTGCACTACTCGGACGTCGTCTATCGTGACGTTCGGTACAAAGAGAACGTGTGTGCGAGACAATGATCGGAGGATTCGAAAAGGAATCTGAGAGATAGGATGGTGAGAGTATCCCTTCTGAAGCTGTAAGCTTATTGCTACTTTTGATTGATATGATAAAATCAACGGATCTCTCTTTGAAAGAGATTCAGAAGAAATCAGGATGAGATTGTGGGTAAAGGATTGGATGGACGGTTCTCTTAAACAGAACACTTTATTCTCTGAAGTACAAATCGAGATTATCTTTATCGTTCTTCTCTTCTTCTCCTTTTAGAGCTCTTTCTCTCCTCGTATGCTCCAATTGGGGATTTGCATTAGGAACGTCCAATCACGGTACATGGTGATGCGCGATATATATCAGCGCCATGCCATAGGTAAAGATGCTTAGTCATTACCAACTTAAATGATAGAACTGTGGGGTTCTCGCTTACGTAACACTGTTATGCGCGCACGCGCACATTTGTTAATACCAGAGAATGGAAAATTATTTTTTAAAAATAATTGCCTGTTGTTACTCTCATTACCGAAACCGAATAAAAAAATTAATTAATAGTTATTAGTTACCGATTTTTAAAAGTAATTCGTTACCGTCAGTTAAAAACGTTATTTTTTGATACTAAAATAAGATCAATCTAAAAAATTTTGCAATATTTTCAATTTAAATACTAACAAAAAATAATGACACTAGAAAATATAACTAAGAAGTAAAATGCTTTTTCGGTTCGAGCTAAAACTTTGTATACATAATATTAATTTATACATATATATATTTAGTTCTATAAACAATGGGTTGATTAAATTTTCGCTCTAGAAATACAATCCGATAAAAAGTGATATTTTTCACAATAAATGTTGTAGTACATGGCATCACATTTGTCGAACTTAAAGATTAATGTTCATAAAATTTGTTTTTATGTTAATACAACTGTGATAATTATGGCATTCTTAAGACATCATAAATAAATCACAGAGTATTAGCGTTTTATTACATTATTAAAATTTTCTTGAAGTACGAATTATGAATACCGGTCAAAGATTAAAGATTGAATATAAAAAATTACGTTATATTATAAGTTCAAAATATGAAAAATAATGATAAAAGTAACTATGAAATTCGTCTATCGTTCCCGTATCTATGTATCGATAGTTACAAAAAAAAGGCTGATAACACCGTTATCAGTCTATATATAAAAAAAGTAACTTGTAACGGTAATGATGTTACAAGTAATGCATTACTCCTATTACCTGAGTAACGCGCGCACACACACACACACACACACACACACACACGCGCGCGCGCGCGCGTATAATAATATATAAAAGTAAATAGGGTCAGTGTTGTGCAAGGTCACTCCATTTTCAATCTAGATACAGATATTCTGAAAAAATGTATATATACACTAGAAAAACAAAATACCTAGGTATACTTAAATGTATCTAGGTATAGATATTTTTATTAACATAAAATTTCAGAATAAATTTAAAAAAGGCTTGATTAAATAGGCCTTCATGATGTGTATTCTTATACAATATTTATATATTATACGTATTTTGTATATACATAAATATTCTATGCGAATAAGTTTAACATGTACAATAAAATGAAGCTCTCTCGCGAGAGCTCTATCGGTATAAGCCTCCATGGGAAGAGAGTACTACCCGGATCGAATGGCTTTTCTATCTTTTCCGTCGGTAGTTCCTCTGGTGTGCGAGGGAGATCGGAGCAGTCCCGGCGACGTTTCCATGGTAGTGTGTAAGCCTCTCGTTGCTAAGAAGTAAATAGAGGAGTCCCGAATGGGGCTCGCTGTGCTTCGCGAAGGCTCGGTAACGAGCTCACTTCGCGAGGAAATGCAAAGGCCCGAGGATGAATTCGCTTTGCGGAGTGAAATGCAAAGGTCTTTGGAACAAGAGCTTTGCGAGATAGCGTGAAAGCCCGAGAGGCTTTCACTTCATCAGGATATATCTAATACTAGAGTAAAGGCTTATTGAACTCACTCTAACTCTAGTGAGAAGATGTTGAAGACCTCTCACAGAGTCCTACTTCTATGAATGGTAAACCATTCTTGCGCGCGGGTTGCTGCTATGTGGTCCTCTCGCGGCGACGGTCGAAACTCGCAGGCGGACGCTCGGCCAGCGTCAAGCGCAGCACCAGGCGAGCGACTCAGGGGCGGCGAGGATCGCGCGCGCGCCCCAGCGACTCGATTAGTGTCACTTCTGCGTCACCGTATTCTACTTATCCGTACCTAATATCCTATTTTTCGCCTCTAATTACACTTCAGTATGCAATCTAATTCACCGCCAAATTTGCACGCATTCACTCTCGCGCTATCTAACCAAGTCAGCGACTCGATGGTGTTTTGAGCCGCCATAGACATAAAGGGCAACATCGACATTCTTTCTATTTTACAACAGAAATTAGCTCGCAGGCGGTTTCGATAGCGTACATAAAAAAATAATCCTATAAATCTATACTAGCATATAACGCGATTATTTCCCTTGTGATAAGCACAATTATGATAAGACTGGGATTAATATATATTCAAAAGAAAATCAGCGTAAAAAATTTGTTTGCGATTGCTTTCCTTTATTTTTTTCCTTTTATTTTTTCGCTACTGTTTCTCGCCATCCACTTGATTAGCCAATATTAAGATGATACTTTAATAAATTGAGTTACCATAAAAATTAATGTCTAATTTCTTTATATAATGAAATTGAAGCACCGAACTTGACTCGTATACAATATTCTAGATTAACAATGAAATGAGAGAGAAAAAGTAAATGTATAAACTTTTAACACTTAACTTAATCACAGACAAGGATTGAAGACACTTCTTTGACTAACTGCACACAAATATTAATTATAGATTTCTCTATAAAAATATGAGATTATAATAATTTTATTTAAAAAATTGCGATTATAATGGTCACAAAAAAGTAATAGATCAATAGTCTTTCTGACAGATATTCACATGCATAAACTTGCATATAAAAGCTCGAAAAATATATTAATAACGTCGCCTTGTTTTCGTTTGGTGAAGATACTTTCGAATTTACTATCGTATGTTTCATATTATTTCATTAAAATATACAGTTATTAGTTTTAATATTTTTCAGATAAAATCCACATCAAATACATATTATAGATAAATTATGTAGATATTTGTGATTTTGAGTGGATCCTGGTCAGGCACCCCAAATTTTCGGTATTTTACTAAAGAACCATCTTAAACATTTTTACTAAAGAACCATCTTAAACATTTGACATGACGATTCAATTCTTCTCGAGGAACGATCCGTCACAATTTATTCTTCTCGCAGAAAGATGAGGACGTTGGCAAGGAAACATTCCAGCGACTGTGCTCACGCGATCACGGTAGAGACTTAATGCAACTTGATTGCTCTTAAATACGGTACGTGCAAATACCGTGGAGTACTGTTTCTCTTACTGGTGTGGCATCAAATGTGTTTTTTTCCGTCTCTTTTTCCTTTGGCAGCATAAATTATTCTAACATTATGTTCAATTAAATTTTGGTTGAGAAGGCAGTTATTATTATCATTATTATCATTATTCATTATTATTATATATCCTTCTATTCGTTGCAAACATTGTTAGTGAATCTGGAATGAGAATAGCTCTTCGGTATATTTTATTAGGGAAAGGCGGTACCACTTTGAGCGCATGACAATGCGATTTAAGAGCTTTAATCGTAATGCTATACAATTATATGTTTATTCAGTCGTAAAGGATTAAAGCTTAATGATCGATCGAATTACATTTATTGAATGAAAAGAAATTGATTCTGATTGGTTTTGGAATTTTATACGCTTGACGCGATTTCTAATAGAATCCCGCATTGCGTTTAACGCGTTACCGTTAGCCACTAATTGTTTAACAAGATGTGGATGGTATCTTAATGATCTCGCTAAACTTTCGTTTGTAATGTATAATTCACAGTAATTTTAATTACATCCCTCTAGCAAATGATGATCGGCAAGAACTAAACAGTTTTCTAGATGTACCGCTCTAATTAAAATTGCATCTAAATAGTATCCGTAATAGCATTTTATAGTAACTATTACATTTATATAATATCATTATTTATTACCTTTGCCGTTATTATCATAATAATATTATAGCGATACTATTATACCATAACAAATTATGATTGGACGCACTACTGTGCACTATTGCATATTAAAGCTGTTATACATTGATTTAATCTGAGTGTAAAAGTGAAATGCGAATATTTCGAATTATAAAATATATATTTTACGTAATACAAAAGAATATAGATATTGAAGATTTCGCGTGATTTAATTCATTTCTATATTTAGATATATTAGGGTGATATTTCATTTGTGCGTTTTTGTCATACAACAAATTTTTCAAACCTGTTGATTGGCTACGGGATAGAGAGATCCGAGGACTTCTCTCTGTTCTGTACACTGAAAGAAAAGATTAGCTGCAGCAAATTAGATGATAAAATATGATATATCATTCTTAATTGGTTGCAAGAGTCAATTTGTGTTTAGCCTATCCGCAGTGTCAGTATAAAATTTCGAGTGGCTAATGCAACTAAAAATTGGCTGATCGTACAGATCCGAAGATTTTTTTGCGCGATGTCATAAATGCTTTAATAAAATAGATGTAATACATCATTTTGAACAAATTAAGGTGAAATGGGCAAAAAACTACTATTTTAAGAAATCTTCAAGATATCTGTGTACTGACACATTTAAGAGAAAGTTTTTGAAGAAGTTTTTGTTGAACTGTGTGTAAGTATAATAATTATACAGAAAGTCTAAAATTCAAATAGCCATAACTTGATGAAAATAAATTGATTATGAATTAAAATTCATTTTGAAACTTTTGAATTGTACTTCGAGATGCTGTAGCTTTTACCTAGTATAAATAAAAGCTTTTCATTGCCGTAAAAATTGCCGTAAAAAGTCGTGTGCATATTTTTGTATACATTCTCTTGAAATTCCTTTGTGCCTCCGTATCACAAACGCCCGTTATGATGGTGGCGGCGGCAGCGATTCAATAATTTATGATCATTGCACGCTAATGATTCATCAAATAGCATAAATAATGTCCATGGCGACATACTGTGCTTGCGGGTCGTAACATTAATCTTGCGATTCCGGAACATGCGAAAATTATGTACGTGTTTGCCGATTATTTACGATACATAAATCATGCCGATCTTAATATATTCCGTTATATTATAATATTATATAGCTTGATGCTCGTTTTATATATAACCGCGCTTCGCAGTTTTCAATAGGATAATTATTTACAATAGTGCTTTTTTCGAATTTTAATTTTTTTCTTGTAATCTTGATAAAAATCTTTGTTACGACTTTTAACAGTAGTAATTGGGGGAAATTGAAAAAATGTGTAACTTATCTATTTTTTATAACCTATTTTATTTCAAGTACAGCTTTGCGCATCTTCCGACATTACAAATTCATCATCTTTAAAAGAGCTGATTTTAATCCTAAATACAACTAATATAGTAATTTATTATAAATCTTTGCCTTATTAAAAGGATGAGTCTACAATATTATTAAAAATATATTAAAAATATAATAGAAACTGAAAAGATTAGACAGATCCTTATCCAAGGTAGAGCGTATACTAAATATATCAATTTATTATTCTTTACTTTAAAATTACACAAATTCTCTACTTTAAAAAATACAAATTTTTTGCTTTAAAAACAAAAATTCTTTTCTTTCACAAACATAAAAATTACATAAAAAAATAATTTGTTTTTAAATCAGAGAATTTATCTTTTTAACCGAAGATTTAATACAAAGAATACATATATATGGATACACTATAATACACTGAAAAAAAATATAGTCAATTTTAATAAATATTTAGTTGAATACTGCCAATTAAATATTTATTAAATGATAAAGATATATACATGATAACAAAGATATATACATATGTAAAGATATATTTGATACAAGAAATGTTAATTTAATTTAACAATCATTTTTTTTATTGAACAAATATTTACTTACTGTAAGTAAATGTTTAGTATTGAACTAAATATTTGTTAAAATTAACTATATTTTTTTCTCAGTATAGTCATATTTAGATGTCTTATTAGTTAGCGGAACAAAGTAAGCAAAGTCAATTTTAATTAACATTTTTATTTATTGCTAACAAATTGCCAAAAAAAAACAATTTTTGCTCTGCCAGTTTTTTTTTAAATGATGTTCCGCAACAAATTCAGACGACATCTCAGTACCAATTTTAAGCAATAAATTTTTTATTAATGTTTTACTCTTGTTCCACCAGCTCGTTAAGGTTTTTCGTTTTTATTTATACTTCGTAGATAATGAATTAAAAACTAGGATATTTCGACAATAACAAATTAGCAACAAATTAGTAACAAATTCCTACGTTATTTTGAAGTAGATTGGCTTTGTTACATGTATACCTATTGTTCTGCTAACTTAATTTTCCTTTAGCGGAAAATTAAAAAAAAACTGTAGAGCAAAAAATTTTTTTCTTTGGTAATTTTTTAGCAACAAATGAGCAACAAATAAAAATATTAATTAGGATTGATTCTGCTCACTTTGTTCCGCTAAATAGACGCTTATAAGACATCATATTTAGAACTAAAATTAGCTCTTTTAATGGTCATATTTATTTGTAATATCGGAAGATCCGAAAAACTGTACTGGAAATAAATAGTTAAAAAAATAGATAGGTTATATATTTTCTTACTTTCCTCAATTGATTATCACTCAACAGTTGATTGTCTCAATAAAGCTTTTTATTAAGATTGCAAGGAAAAAACATTAAAATTCGGAAAAGGTCCTATTTGTAAATAATTACTCTCAATAAATTAAAACGCATTTTGTTTGCACATTTATCATTATGTTGCAAAGATTTTTTTTGAATGCTGAGCTCATTTTTTTAATAAATAATTTATAACATATAAAAAAATGTAATATTTAAAACAATTCAAGAATCTTAGAGTGACAGAATTGTCACTTTTTATATATCATTAATAAGATAAGTTCAGCTTTCAAGAGAGTTATCCGATGAAGTGACAAGCGCTTTTATCCGATGAAATTCAATTTTCGATAAAATATGAACAGAAAATGAGCCGTTATATACCGTTATATCTGCAAAAATTAAAGTTTTGAATAAACTTACAACTTGATTAGACATTCCACTTGAACAGAAAGTTTATCTAAACAAATTTAATATCCGATTAAATACCTTCTTCGAATTCAATTTTTTAAATCCTTTATTTGGAAGCAGTGCACGGCACCGCCGCGAGATGGACGCACGATCGAATTTAACTTACATTTAAATTCCGTAATATATTTGTAATATCTCCTAGTATATATTTTTAGTTTCTATCAATTTGAAATTATTGTTAACTAGCATTAAGTTACTAATTAAAGATCTGTTCGGCGATTAGAATAATTTTTTTTTTAATTGTATCGTTTGAACTTGATTGTTGTAATCAAAACGATATCTAAATGTTTTCTTGTGAGACAGTGATCCTTTATAATATGACTAGGGGAGATGGCCGGGATCAAGAGTATAAGGGTAAGTAGAATCAAGGCTACATTAAAAACAAAACATGCGAGGCACGTGTAAACGTGTCTAAGCACGCAGCAGCGACTGCCGCTCAGTCTGCTGTAACATCTCGTTGCGAACACATCTATGATAGAAGCTACTCTACAATTTTTAAAAATCGTACACCTAAGTAATATTTTTATTCTTAAAGCTTTTGTTTTACAATTATATATAATTGTCTGAGAAATTTGATTTCTATTTACATAGTAAGTGTAATTCTTATTTAATAAAGTCCAATAGATTTTTTTTGTTTATGTGTCTTTGTTATCGTATATTGTTAATATTTTTGAAAAATGAACGGATGGAGATAGTGGACTAACCACAGTATGGAACTATATTTAATGGACTTATTTAGTGACGATTCTTATAGTACTTACTCAAAATTTTATTCCTTTAAAGAGATTTACCTCAGTGATAAATATTATAAGTTTAGTTCTCATGTCTAATCTTGAAAACTAGACTCATTCGACGTGTTTTTGCACGAAACAAATAAATTTTGCAAAAAGAAGCATTGTTCTGCCCTGCGAAGCGAATGTTTGTGTTAAAATATATTTTTATAAAAGTTTTATTAATATGTAACCGAAGATGTAGTTTAAAATATATTAATCTTTATTTTAATCACAGTCAAATTATCCCGGCCCCGGGGTTAGTTGAATTAGATGGAATGCATTAGAAAAATGCATTTTTTTTCATATTTCATTAGTTATCAGTTTCCCCTTATTAAAATATTAGATAGTCAAATGTATGTAGTAACTGATATAGAATTCATTTTTTTTCGATAAGTCTCTTAATTTTTTCTGTAAAAATTCAAAACCGAAAAATGAGTCTAGCCCCGGTTTCTCCTACTGTAGAGTGGACCAATAAAGATATTTATCTATCTATCTTATATTTAAAGAAAACTACGCAGAATAGAATAAAAAGTGCAGCATTATAAAGTCTTTCCCATGTTCTAATAATCTAATGAAATGATGCTTTAAAATCGAATTCTCAAAATGGGGCTCCATGATGTAAAAGTAAATGAGATATATTTTTGATAGTATCAGTATCAATACAATTTCGTTTAGCTTTTTAAAAATTAATTCAGGGCTCGACATCTCTTGGAAATAATATGTTACTCATTTTTGTTGTACATTTCAATGAATTTATTTTTGATTAAATGTAACCGAATTTTTTAACCCTCAATCAAAACGATTAGAAATATTCGTTTTTACAGAATAGTCTGATCGGATTTGATCGGACACAATGTGAATGTGATATTTTTCTCAGTGCATACGCTCATATGCACGATTCGTCACGTTAATTACCACACGTATACGTGTGCGTGAGTCTGAATGAAGGAAGGCGAAGGAAGAGACCGGAATCATGCTTCGGCATGCGTGATATTTTTCCCCCAAGTTCCTCCGTAATCCTAGTCTCCTGCCAATCTCGCACGAGAACGATAACTGAGATTGTTCTTGCATTCATATATACATTACTCCGTTATTATTACCATTATTAATATAATATTATGGCATTTCCTGTTGCCAGAAACATTTTAATCATTCTAAATTTAAGGTCGAGCCATTTTCAGCAAAAATTTCATGAAAGTTTTTTATGTTGGAAAATGAGAAAATCTACGGAAATAAATTTTATGTTTTTACGTAAATAAAATTTATTGTAAAATGTCAAATGCGACGAATAATCGGCCTTCCGTCAAATTGATTTTTATTAAATCGACTTGATTATTGAATATCTTAGAAGTTTTCGCCATGTAAATCTTATCGACCCTTCTCGTATTTAATTCGCGTTATTGATCGTTTTACGATGTCTAAAGTTCAACGAAATACCGTGCAACAGGTACATCTTAATATTTGAGCAAGTGTCGTTAATCCGTGGCGATTTATTCCGGTGTTTTCATCGACCCACAGCAAGATCGTATTTCTTATCGTTTCCTGGCACAGATGATCGTGCGATGCGATTCGCGAGTGTAATAGAATAATACGTTCCGGAATAGAAACTTTAATGAGTATGCGCGCTCGTCAAACCGTGCTGCACGCAAATCACGCGTAAGTATAGTGCATCATTGTGCAGAATTTCTAAAGGACTTGATGTGAAAGGTGCTCATCTGGTCGCTGCAATCGGATCGATATCGACCGGGGCTTGGGATTCGTTTGCGGATACATTTTCACGTACCTGTACATTGTATTACGTTCTCTACCCGATGAAGTGCATGCATGCATGCATGCGTGCGTGCGTGCCTTCATTGATGGCCTCGCACCTTTGGTACGTATTGTATTATACGCAGGTCCCGAGTAAACATCTCGTATAATTCTTTTACACCTGTACAGATAATTCCGATTAAATTGCATCAAAAGTTAGCGATTTTCTCTAAAATTTGCACGGAGAAAAATTTATATAGTTAAAAATAATGAACCAGTATACTCTCTAAATCTGAATTAGTGGATAGTCCCTAATTATCCAATGGTATACTTGGTATTGATAAAATAAAGTTCAACTAAAAAAGGAAGAATGTTTGAACATGAATAACTAAAATATTGATAATATTTATATATTAATTTCAATCTTTCAATATCATATTCATTGAATTTAAACTAAAATAAGATTAATTAGATCATAAAAATTAGCTAGGTTAAGGATCTCATATTTAATTTACTGATTACCAGCATACTTAGCACTGATATCAATGATTATTTACTGATTCAGATTTAGAGAGTAGGAGATTTTCATCGTGTTGATCTGAATTCTGATTATTTCAATTAAAATTATAATATAATACATTCAACCAGAAAATTCTGATTTGCTCACTTTCAACCAACAATTTCAATTAATGCAACTAGACTTTTTTTGAGTGCTTTTTTCAAATTCGTGATAGATATATTCTGTTGATGATAGATATATTCTGTTGAATCCTTTATGCGCACTGTGTAAAAAATTATACAACATTAATATATAATTAATATATATTATATGATATTGATACATTAGACTTTTTTTTTACAATAATTTTTTGTAATTTTTTAAAATCATTATTAAATATATGTTATTTAAACACATATAATAAACACAAACAAAAATATCTAACCTACGCGAGATACTATGAAAATGATCCGACACGGAATCTAAATATAATGGATCCCAAAATTATTGTAATTTTACACGAATTTTTTTCCCAGTGTCTTTCAATTTTATGCAATTTTGAAGATTAAATTCCATAATATGTAAAAAAACTTCGTGTGAAATTTATAATATTGATATTCACTATTAAATTTATAGTGTCAAATTTAACGTAATTTAGATAAGTCGCTGCGGAGCAGTGACGACTGATTTGATTTGACAGTGTAAGATAGAAAATATATCGATTGCTACATTTCGGTTCTGTAATTATTATAACTGTAAACTGCACTTCCTAAAATCCTCTCGAAATGACACGTGGATATCTATGAAGAACAAGTTATAACGTATGTGTCCTTGCGGCATATACTTGTCGGATGTAATAACATGGGCAAATTACGATAGTACGTTATATCGTATATAGATAGATAATCATGTAGCTCTACACATACGATAGCCATATTTTACTTCGTATGTATTTATTATTATAAGAATTCATAAAAGAGAGCGAGAGAGAAGAGAGAAAGAGAACTCACCTACAATATGTGCGATTTATACTCGACTATGATCTACGATGCGATTCGAAGTAGGTAAACCGGTCTTCATATTTTTTAAATATAATTTTAATAAGCTATAAATTAGCTATAAATAGCACAATAAACATTTATTTATAGTCGAATATGCTAACGAGATTATTTTCTCTTTAATGAATGTGTAATTATTAATTATTAATTTATGCAAAATATGAAATGCTTGATATATTATGATGTTTATGTTTAAACGTACTATATTTATGATATGTATAAGCTTAAATCCGCTGTTTGCTCATAGGTGGCATTAGTGAGCGTACAAAGCTATCCTGGGCACACAACACACTTTTTTTTATGTGTTTGACATCTGTTAACATTAACCAGTGCACATCATCAGCAATTTCATACAATACATACATTTTTTCTTTCGTAATCATGTCTAGTTTTTTGCTAAAAAAAGCATATACGGGAAGCTTTGCTTTTCTGTTTCAATTTGAAGAAATCAGCTGCCGAATCGCATCGAATGCTTGTGGAGGCCTATGGTGACAATGCTTTATCGGAAACAAGTGCAGAGATTGGTTTCGCCGGTTCAATGACGACAATTTTGACCTGAGTGACAAGAAGCGTGAAAATCAGCCCAGGAAGGTTGAGGACTATCAATTGTAGACTCTTTTGGACGAGGATGATACCCAATCGCAAAAAATGCTTGCTGAGCAATTGGGTGTTTCTCAAGCAGCCATTTCCATGCGGCTACATGCCATGGGGAAGGTTCAAAAGATCGGATCGGGTACCGCATGAACTGAATGATAGGCAGATGGAGCGACGCCAAAACATATGCCAAATTCTGCTTGCCAGACAAAAAAGAAAGTCATTCCTGCATCGGATTGTGACAGGCGATGAAAAGTGGATCTATTTTCAGAATCCTAAACGCAAGAAATCTTGGGTTGATCCCGCCCAACCATCAACATTTTCCTCAAGACCAAATCGCTTCGGATGGAAGACGATGCTGTGCGTTTGGTGAGATCAAGAGGGTGTCATCTACTACGAGCTGTTAAAACCTGGTGAAATTGTTAATGCTCACCGCTATCAACAACCGATCAAATTGCACCGTAAAAAAGGCCGCATTATCGGAAAAGACATGACAAGCTGATTTTCCTCCACGACAACGCATCATCGCACGTCAACAATGATCCAAAACTACTTGGAGACACTCAACTGGGAAGTGCTACCCCATCCCGCTTACTTACCAGATCTGGCATCTTCTGACTATCACCTGTTTTCGTCGATGGGCCACGTGCTCGCTGAGTGGCACTTCGATTCTTACGAAGACGTCCGAAAATGACTTGATGAGTTTGCCTCGAAAGATGAGGAATTTTTTTGGCGTGGTATACACAAATTGCCCGAAAGATGGGGAAAAATGTATAGTTAGCGAGGGCAAATACGTTGAATAAATTTGTTTTTGCTTCCTAAGAAAAAAAAATGTGTTTTTCTGACTAAAAACAGCGGATTTAAGCTTATACACTTGGATTTTATGAAAGTTTTAATGCAGTTATGCACAAACGAAAATTTTAACGTTAAATATTTTAAATATTTTTAAACATTGTAATATTTTAGAATTTTGTCTATTCTGAAGTTAACTTAAAGGTTCATAAAAGTTCAGTGTTTTTTAAATGCCTTATTAGCAAAATTGTATTTTAATAATTATTTTAATTAGATATAAAGATTTTTTATTTTTAATATTTCAATACTAATCGTTTTTGAAGCACCTTTTTAAAGATCAGAATTACATATTACTGTAGTAAAAAGGACTTAGCAATTTGACCTACTACTAATTTTTAGAGATATTCCCTATTTTTGACTGATAAGAGAACCTCGAAGTGTCAGCATTTCTTATTTTAATGAAAGAAAAATTTTAAAGAAAAATTAAAAGGCCAATTTCTGCCCCAAAGAATGCAAATAAAAAGAATAGTGTTTTTCAGTAATTTTTTTGATCTTCTAGAAACGATAAAATTATCGTATCCAGAAAATACTTTCTTTTATTTACATTTTTTAAAATAAAAATTTGTCTTTTTCTAACATCCTTCTAAAAAAAATAGATTTTTTTAAATAGATTTTTCCTGGATGCAATAAAGTTATTAAAAATTCATGGCATTCGAGGAACATTTCAAAAATTAAGCGAGAATATTTAAATTTAGATAAATGTATGATATGAACGCATACACACGCATGCACATCTCTACACACTACACACCCACATTCCGTCACACACTACAAGAAAGATTTGGAGTCATAAAATACTGTGAAGCTGACAAATTACAAAGTCCTTGTGGTATACAAAAACACACACATATACAATGAGATGCAATTTCAAGCATAGAGTGTTATCTTTAAAACATTTCTTTGTCGAACTCAATGCGATAATTTTTCGCTCAGTCACTCCAAATTTAATTAAAAGCTTTTTTTTAATTGCAAAACTATAAGTATACAAAGTTTCAAAGTCAAAATATTTCACAAAGTTCCCTTATGACTGCAATTTAGTAGCATCGCATCTTCTTGATGCTATGAATGCAGACTCGTGGTTCGATTGCAAGATACGCGTAGATGTTCCCACATAACATGACGTTATTAATATATTGCCAATCGTAATTAAGAGATTTCCAATACATTGGTAATTTTAATTAAAAATAATAAAATTTTTTTATTACTTATTCTCTCTAGATCTTATCGAGATTAATATAATTTACGCGTTTAACTGATTATTAAAGCCGTATATACGAGCTCTCGAAAGAGCTTCGGTTCTCGTTTTTTTTCGTTGATTTAATTTCCGGTTACAACGCTAATGCGATGCATCATGTGTGATGAAAACACGTTCTATAATTTGCCGACATCGAAAACTCAAATTGGTTATGCATCGTGAGAAATGAAATTGTCGAAAAGACTATTATTGTTACAACAATGTTAACAAGAAGAGAAAGATTTCTTTTGAGATAAAGAATATCGTATATCATATTATGACTACATCATATTATATTTTATAAGAATAATTTCGTTTCATTTTTTATTGCAATATATATACACACAGCAAATGGCAAAGCATTAGCAAAATTGCTATTACAAAACTAACCGATGTGAACCTGGCGCTCAACTTTATCAAAAATAAAAATTAATACTGCAGGTCATTTGTATTTGTTTGTACCGATTATTATTTCATTTGTACCTCAAATAGTTAAACGAAAAGTGAAAAATAAAAAATGGCCAGAGCGCAACTTTAAGATTTTTTAATTTCATTTATGCCATTCGAAAGAGAATCGTTTATACCCGTTTGTACCTCTCTCTTACTTTCGTTTGTACCTCAAAGGGTTCGGAGATACAACGCGTTTCAGTTTTTGCGCATCCCTTATATAGTATCTCCGAACCCTTCGAGGTACAAATGAAAGTAAGAGAGGTACAAATGATTCTCTTTCGAATGCCGTTGGTCCCATTTCGATATCTTTAAAAATGACTTACTCTCTTGACGCATTTATGAAATTTTGAAATCGCTGTATTTCCGAACACTTTGAGGTACAAACGAAAGTAAGAGAGGTACAAACGGATATAAATGATTCTCTTTTGAATACCGTTGGTCCCATTTCGATATCTTTAAAATTGACTAAATTTGCTATATAGAGGTTGCGCAAAAACTGAAACTCGCTGTATCTCCGAACCCTTTGAGGTACAAACGAAAGTAAGAGAGGTACAAACGGATACAAATGATTCGAATGGCATAAATGAAATTAAAAAATCTTAAAGTTGCGCGCTGGCCATTTTTTATTTTTCACTTTTTGTTTAACTGTTTGAGGTACAAACGAAATAATGATCGGTACAAACAAGTACAAACGAAGTACAAACAGCCTGCAGTATTAATTTTTGATAAAGTTGAGCGCTAGGTTCACATCGGTACAAAACTAGCCAGTAGCTAGACTACAGGATTAGCAAGTACATTTAGCATTACTTATAATACTGTTACTTGTTGATCATTATCTTGTTATAATAACGATTTGGTAATGACATTGTGAATTTTTTATGACGGTAATGCTGACATCAGAATTAGAAATCATTACTTGTAATTAGTTGAGAAGTCATTCGTTACTAAAAAAAATAACTCCTAATTTGTAACGCGTTACTTTTTACTCGTTACTTATTACTGCATGAAAAAAAATTGCTATGGTTGTTATTACAATATTCTCTATTTTGTTTGGAAAAGAAATTTATGTGAATTTATATCAATACTATATTGAATGTAGCTGTAAGGCCTATCTATACGGATATCATTTTATCGATAAGTAATGTTCGATTATAGAATATTCGAGTATATAGTTGCCTCAATCGAACAATTATTGCTATCTTTCAATGTGATCTATAAAACAAATAATGTGTTTGAAAGATATATAGATATTTGGTTTCACAATACTGAGACTAACGGTTGCACTTACCACGTGTTACAACTAATGTTACCGCCGCGTCAAAAGAAGCCGCGAAGATCTGTGAAAATCTTTATATCATAAATAAAGTGGTTTTACTTGTGCATCCTAACTGAGAAATCTTTATCATTTATATAAATTTCTATTCATGATAATTTTGTTAAAATTTTGTTAAAAATAAATTTTGTTACCAAATTTGCGACCAATTATTATTTTCTGCGAGTCAACGTTCTTATTTTTGACTTAGTTCGCGGCGACATAATGCATGTTCTGAGTATTTCCATTCGACAATTATTCTCATACATATCTAAAAAAAGATTAGTTATAATAATCTAGCCTAGATGATAATTACCAAATGTCGTAGTGAAATAGTTTCAATTAAATGTTTAGTTAATATAATAACAAAATTTATGCTTAGTGGAACGCATTCTTTAGTTCAAGTCAGTTTGAAGTAATCATTGTAAAAAAAATTTAATTGTTAATGTTAACTTATTAATATTCTAATTTTGTCTTTATTCAGAACTTCTAATGTATAAAACGGAGAACGATAGGTTATAAAAAAAATTCGTGATCAAACAAAGAAAAATATACATAGAAAACGTGATAATGACTTGAGATTCATGATTCACTCCTCATTTGAATGTAATATATAACATGAAACAATCGATTTCAATCTTTTAATGAAGACATCTCGGATTAGAAATACCCTAAAAAATAGGAATATTTACAGAAAGGAATAATAAACTTTATATAATTTTTAGTATATTACTGATGACATCCTCACAGCAACAATAGTTTTCCAATTCACACTTTTTAAAGACACTTTATCACTACTGAAATCGAGTTTTATACGTTGTAAACTGCTAGAAAACACTGAAGACTGAATATTGATGACAAACAGACTGAGAGGTACGAATTAATTGAGACAAATGCGATGCGACGAATGATACGAATGAGAGATTTACATTTGGTAACAATTTTTTAATTATTTATTTTTAATATTATTTATTTTTTAATTATTTATTATTTATTAATAGTTATTACATATATAATTTGATAACTATTTGATAACTATTATCAAATCAGTTAGAAATATCTTTTTCATATAATTTGATAATAATTACCAAATATTTAATTAATATTATCAAATGAGTTGGTTTTAAATACTAAATCATTTGATTGAACCAACTAATCGACAATTTTAGCTTTCAAATATTTAATAATTATTGGGAGTACAAATTAATTCGGTTCGTTTCCCTAAAGATGGCTTCAGCTGTTGTGAATGATTCATAGCGAGAGCTAATTTTGGCGGTTTCAGAGAGGTTAAACATCTGCTAATAATATTCAGTTTATATCGCTTTGAGTTTCAAAAACCTTGATTTTTACTGTGTTTGAAATGTCGAATTGTGTTAACCAAGCAGCATTTGCGGGAGGTTTTGATTTTCTGCTTTAATTGGAAGAAAAGTACGGCTAAAGCTCACGAAATTTATAGTGATACTGCTCCAACTGATAAATCATATGGGGAATGATTTCGACGTTTTAAGGATGGAGATTTCAGACAAGTGTTGAAGACAAGCCTCGTTCTGGACAGCCAAAAAAATTCGAAGACAAAGAATTAGAGGCATTATTCGAAGAAGATCAGAATCAAACGCAAGAGGAGCTTGCAGAATCATTGAGGTAACTCAACAAGCCGTTTCTGTATGATTGAGAGCCATGGGAATGATTCAAAAACAAGGAAATTGGATGTCTTATGAACTGAAACCGAAAGATGTTGAAAGGCAATTTTTCACTTGCGAACAGCTGATTCAAAGACAACAAAGAAAAGATTTTTTGCATCGGATTGTGATTGGAGATGAGAAGTGGATATTCTACGACAAGAAGAAAAAATACTACGCTAACGGCTCATTGTCATCGACCTCAACATCAACACTACGACCGAACATTCATAGTTCGAAGCTCATGCTCTGTATCTGGTGGGACCAAAAGGGTTTTCTATGAGCTGCTGAAACTTGGCGATTCCACACACAGGCGATCGATATCGGCTACAATTGATTCGTTTGAGCCTTTGTGCATTGAGAAAAATGGCCGGAATACGAGCAAAGACATGATAAAGTTATTCTTCTTCATGACAACGTTCGGCCTCATGTCGCTAAAATCGTAAAAAAATATTTGGAAACGCTCAAATGAGATGTTTTACCGCACTCGTCGTATTCTCCGGACATTGCTCCTTCTGATTACTGGTTGTTCCGAAGGATGCAGCAAGTCACCGGTTCACTTCTTTCGCAGAAATCAAAAATTGGTTCCAAAATTGGATCGCCTCCAAAGATGAATCATTTTTTCGAGATGGAATTCGAAAATTGCCTGAGAGATAAGAAAAAATAGTAGGCAGCGATGGACAATACTTTAATTGATCTGTTCATTTATTTTGTTTTGAAATAAATGCATTTTTGAAAAAAACGGACCGAACTAATTTATACTCCTAATATTATTAATGATTAGTTGCTATTATTATGTTTGGTTTTACTTATCAAATATTGCACTAATATACTCAACAAAATGTACTTGGTAGCTATTACCAGACTTTTTTATCAATGTAGTCCAATTTACGTGTTCACATCAAACTAATCCATTATTTTCCTTTTTTCTGTTTCAGGTGAGTACATTTTTTACTTGGAATATCAGATACATACCTGAGCAAAACAATCTGTGAGTCATCAGTCGTTAGTCGTTACTCTCATTCTACATTTTACCCGATTTATTTCATTATCTAATCATAAATTTATCAACTTTACTGCAAGAGATAAAAATTGTTGATTTTTTTCTCCTAGAGCTCTAAGAATTTTTAAAAATTTTTTCATAATTTTTTTGTAATATCATATTTTCTTATGTTGATAAAAATGAGAAAATGCAGTACTAAAAAGTTGATAAAAAATTCTGAAAAAATTTATAGAGTTCTGTGACAAGAAAATAAACAATTTTTATCTTTTGCAGTTTTTTAGAAAAACTGCAAAAGATAAAAAGGTAAAGTTGATAGTATTTGAGTAAAAATGATTGGAGACCAATTTTTCGGCAATTTTTATCAATTCTTTATCAATATCTTGTTAACTATTGCGAAAATGGTAGAGAACTTTTCTTCTCAGTCTATTTTGCCCCTATGCGAAAGATTTATCATTATTTTCCAGACATCCTGTATATAGGCAGCTCGGTAGCCTATAAAAATCTATAGTAACGTGTAAATTATAGATTAATGTTAGAATTACAATTAGTTCAAGGAATAATTATTTTGAAAAATAAAAATTTCAAAAAGAAAAGCCGTGAGTAATCAATACGCATAAAGACCACATTAGCAAAATGCCATTGTTTAAATTTGCATAACTTAAAATATATACAATCGAATAATATATAAATAATAATAAATATTATTTAATATTTATATATATAATAATAAATGTTAAATGAATAATAATAAATGTTAAATAGCAAACAACATATTCAAATATACTTATATTCATGTGATAATATGCTCAAGTTTAAGAAAAATGAGGAAGTAGATATAATTATAAAATGTATAATAATTCTCAAATGTATAATAATTTAAATGTAAAATATCTCAAAAACGTTTCAAAATACTCGAAAGTAAAAATATATAAAGTATAGAAGTAAAAATATAGAAAGTAATTATAATAAAATATAATATATATTGGGTTGTGCGGAAAGTTCGTGTCGACTAACCTATATAATTTAATAAATGTATACTAAAATTTAAATTTTCTGCATTTCAAGTTTCCTTCAACATCGGCACAAACTTTCCGGACAACCCAATATATATATTTAGGTGTTTTTTTTGTTTCAAACGTGATTTTTTTCTAAAGCTATTTAAAACACATATAAAACATTAAAAACATATTTTAAACAAAAAAACTGAATGTTTTGTTTTTAAAAAAAAACATGTTTTTTATGAACCTCTCAGGTGCAAGGAAACACCTTACTGGCCTCATCATGCTTAAATAAAAGAGATGAAATAAAAGTTAGTATAATTAATTATTTATTTCGTGTGCAAAAATAAGAGCTCTATAAAATACCAGTCAATTTTTAGCTAATAACAGGTTAAACTTTTCCTCTCCCTTAATACTACCAAACTATTGACATTCCTATTATAAATAAATATTATATTTTTTACTTGAAATAGATAATTATAAGATATTCTAAAATGTTTTGACTTTTCAATAATTGTTGTTTACACTGATGAAGTATTTTTTTCTTATTTTCTTTAATTTTATGGTATTTTATTCTCTTGAACCGTGTATTAGTGAGATACTTTTCTTCTAATATAAAAAAAATTATAAGCCTAATGTTTTTTAATTTTATTAAAATTTAGTTAACTTCAAATGAATTCTACGAATGAATTTTTTTTTTTGACTGTTCAAGTATCCCGTTTTTTCATCTCCTTCAGGAACAACTTTTTGCTATATCCATGCCGCTTATCTCCTTGCTTTCCTCCATCAGACAGACTTGAGTCAATCGAGCGTTACTGAGATTTTTTTTGTTGTGCCTTCCATGCCGTTCTTGATCTGAGACGTGATTATCGATCGTTCTAACTCGATCGATGTAAACGGCTTTTACGTTTCGTAGCGTCTTATTTCTCGACGAAGGTACTCGAAGGAGGCAGGTCAAACGTAGAATCACGTCCATCTTCTTGTGACTTTCCCCTTCGCGGTTTCGATCGGAACTCGCTGTGTTCTAATCTAACTCATAAATTTTTCGTCATAAATAACGAAGCAACTCAGCGTACTCTTGACAATAATACAGAGAAACTTGCTAAATATTAGTATGCACCTTGCAGATATAATATCATAGAACATGCCACGTTTGTTTCTTTCGCTCTATCGCTCAAATTTAAAATAAGAAAGTAAAAGGAATAGTTTTTTTGTAGATTTTGATTTGGATGTGATAAAATAATTAAAAAGTTCGTAACGTTTGTGGAACAATTTGAAAATACAACATGATGGTGTATTTTTCCAACTTTAAATATTTTTGCTTAATTTTCAAGATGTTCTTTAAATGCCAAACAAACTTTTTAATAACTTTATCATATCCAGTCAAAATTTACAAAAACCGCTATTCCTTTTACTCATATCTTTTTGGGAAGAAATCTCCTTTTTTAATATCCTCTTTTTTTGTTAAGATAAAATCTGTTTAAACAATTTTGAGACTAATTAAGTTGTGTAGTACTATCAGAAGAGAAATTTATAAATCTGGTTTGTTTTATTGTGAATAATTTCAATCGATTGATGTTCGCCGAAAATGTTATTGAGTCGAATCTATCTTCTTTGTGACAGATTTCAGAGTTCGCACCGGAAAATGAAGTAAATCGAAGCGGAGAAGAAAATTCTTTTTGAAGGGCAATCCAACTGAGTATTTTGCTCTCGATAAGAAATCTGATACACCATGAATACGCGCGAGTAATTTCCTAATACCGAGCGATACTGAAGACGCGCGATGAATGGGCCCTTTTTATCAAGACGATACGTCGACAAACAAAACCGCAGAGAATCAGCCTTGCACAAGCGTATCCGAACTAATCCGTCATGCCGTTCTTCAGAAACCCATGAAACTTTATCCCGCGAAACTAATATAATACTGCCGATATAATATTCTAGAGTCTTCCCAATTTCACAAATTTCATAACGATAATAATAATCTTCACTTGATAAAATAATTCTACAAAAACCCAGAGAGCTTTATTTTCTATAATAACATACATATATAATTAACATACATAATTAGTGAAATAGAACACTTCATTTTCATACATCAGAAACGCTTCAAGAAAAAAGACGCCTTTTATTCGGATCTGTTCCATTATTACTTTTAATTTCGATTGAAAGGTATTAATTTTCACGCGGCTTCTAATAATTATCTACATTGCAATTGTGAACGATTGCTGGGAATAGCTGAGAATACGGTAATACTAAAAATTAGCAGCTCGCCGATAAATGACCGATGAGGGTTTCCCGCCTTCTGGTTGGAGCAAGCAGTTGCAGCCTTGCTCATTGCACGTCCGATCGCGGCGGAAGTCGCACGAAAATCGGTCTCGCTTACCTGCGTCGTAATGACGGGAAACGTTGTAATTGCTAGCGGACCTACCGAGCTTGGCCGGGTGCGTTTCATCGGTAACTCGAGCGGACTTCTTCGCGTTTAATCGAGCGGAATGAGACAGAACAACTGTAGCGGGGCCCCCTTTTCCACATGTTGCACGCAAATCACCTTGTACGATGATTTCTGCATACCATCAATCTTGGCAAGCGAATGTGAAATTATTAAGCACGGGACTTCTTTTCGAGATTTCTATTTTAAACAGTTTGAAAGATCTTTATAACTCTTAATTGAAACAGAACGCTCATCTCACTCATTTTTTTTATAACTTGCGGAAATAAAAGTAAATTTAGGTAATTTTGCTGATATATCTATCTACATTCCGCTTATTCGTAAAACGCAAGTACGTGTAGTTAGAATTTTAACTTGTAAATTTATACGTATCAGCTAAGGTCATCGCTACTGCAGACGCCGATCCTCCGCACCGCGTTCAATGCCGGACAAAAGCGGGCTGTTCCTTTTCACATAAAAAAGAGACATGGACGCTTTCTACACTACGTTCTGAAAACCCATTTCCATGCGACGTTCTCGCTGCGCTTCGGCAAATTTGCGCACATTCCGGGATAAATTATTTAACAGTAAACCAGTACCGCGTGGTCGCTTGGAAAGAATCTTTTTCGTTCGGAGACATTAAGGCCTGACGAATACCGTTGCATCATGCCTGATCGCGTGTACCTAGGTGCGAACGTCAATGTTACACGAGACGCTCCACATTGTTAGTATTATTTGTGATTGAACTATTTCATGAATTTTATTTATGTATATGTATATATATATATATATAAATGATATACAGAATGTCCTATTTTAATTGCCCCAGACAAATACTCTCTAAATCTGAATCAGTAGATAATCACTGACATTAGTGCCAAGTATGCCACTGGTAATCAATGAATTAAATGAGCTCCCTAGCTAATCTTTCTCATGTGATGTAACTAACCTTGTTTTAGTGCTTAAACTCAATGAATATGGTAAAAAATTGAAATTAACGTGCTAAATATCAGTATTTTAATTATATGATGCTCAAACATTCTTCCTTTTTTAATTGAACTGATTATCAGTGCCACTGGGTAATTAGTGACTATCCACTGATTCAGATTTAGAGAGTACTTGTTTTAAAAAATATATAAGATACGAAAAAAATGTTTTAGAGTGATAAATAATTAGCTGTCTCGATAGGTAAACACTGATAGAATGATAAAATAAAAAAATATTTTGGAGTGATGATGAAATGAAAAATAATATTTTATGAAAATATTTATGAAAAATAATATTTTAGAGTAGAACGGTTTCGAGAGAGATGTTAGTCAGTTTATTTTTTTCTAGATAGAAGTCAAAATGATATTCACCTGCATTCTTTTAAAAATCATAGTTTACGAGACATTTTATTCTGACATATGAAAAATATTATATATCTCGTAAATTATTAATAAATTTCTGGACTTTCTTAAAAAACAAAAATAAAATATTCTTGCATAATTTTTTATTTTGACAATATAACTGTAATAATTTGGTCTTTTTTAATTATGAAATAAAAATATGTGTCATAACTTGGTGTATTGCTTAGAGAAAACTTACAATTTTTCCCCATTAAGAAATTCCTCTTTTGTTCTTATTATAACTTGACATATTTTAGACATTTTGTTAATTAATTTTTCAAGGTTATTTAATGATATTTCTCTCCAGACACTTTGGGAACATTATTAAAGTTGTGATACGATTTTCATTCGTCGTTTTTACTTGTTATTAAGCATTACTTATTATTGAGCTTTTGTGAAAAAAATTTTCTTTTGTGAAAAGTTTTTCAGGCAATATGTCAATCTGTGATAGATGTTTTTTTTTACTTAAAAAAGATCAAATTACGTCGCTATAAAGATTACGCAAGAATATGTGTTTTATTTTTTTTTTTAAAGTGTACACAGAAAAATACAATACGCAAATAATAATTATTTTCAAGTATTTCAAAAGTTCATATATCCATAAATCTAAGTAAACGTTCATCACAAGCGTCATATTTATTTAAAATGTATTCTAGTAAGTTTAATACTTCAATCAAGATTATTAAAACAGATTATATGTTTGTTTATTATGTATATATAAAGTATGTATATATAAAGTCACTTCTTCGATCAATTTTATAATGTTCTTAAAAAAAATGAATTCTTTTTTTAGTACATAATGACGAGTTTTTATAAAATTTGTAATAAATATATTTTAAGATTATTATAAAGAAAATATTCAGTGTTAAAGATAACCATTACTTAAAAGAAAAAAATCATTTTCTTCTGCAATAGAATGATACTTTTGATTGTGTTTGGGAATTTCTGAATGAAAGCTTTAGTTGTTATATTGTTTTGTCGAACAATTTCTGTTTATTAATACATGATATATGGATATACATACATTACGTGTATCTATTGTTTCTCGTAGTACTTGGGACGAAATGTATATTATTATAACATTAAAATCGTTGGAAAGCTAGTTCTAAACATCGCTTTCCTTCCGCAATATGAGTCGATCATAAATGACACTCAGGAAGAGAGTGCGACATTCGAACCGTATAGTTACAGATATGATAAACCACATTGTAGCTCATTCGACACATGCTATGGGAGGTAAACCGTTAACTAGAAATGTATACATCAATTTAAGTGATATCCAATATTTGAAAGTGTAAGTCTCAGTATAGCATATAGCAATAATAAATTCTTAAATTACATCAGCAATACTTACGCGACAACTAAATTATTATTAATAATATATTTGTTTCAGATAATTTTTTTTTATTATTAATTAAATATATATATATATATATTTAAAAATATATACATATTATATATGTATATTATATATATATATATTTAATCTGAGATACTGGCAAAATAATGACTTTTTTGTATCTAATAAACAATCTGGTGTCAGTTATATGTAATGAATAAATAGTGAAATGTTATTAAAATATATTATTAACTTTATTTTAATAACTTTTTAACAAGCTGCGAGCACCACGAAAGATCAATCAGAAATCATTTGGGGCGGGCTATGTAAAAGTAAATATTTACCGCTGTAAGATTTAAAAAATAGGCCTTTGTTCTCTAAAGATCAAGATTTTAAGATAAATATTATTACTATAATTTTTGATTATAATGTCTACTCAAATAATATCATATTTTTGTTAACACATCAGTCTTTTATGTTTAAATTCTTGATTGCGATTTATTCAATAAACATATTTCCAGACATATACGATATTACTTGTTTAATATCCGTTCCTGGCAATTTCGCAGGAATTTATAGTTTCCAGAAGACATGAAGAAACGCGAAACACGGTTATACTTCATTGCTCGTCTTCTTGCAAGGAAATCGTGCGCTGCCGACATACTTCTTCTCTCAAACCTAACCTACCGATGCTCTGCTTTTTTTTCTTCTTTCTTCATTGCTTGTGCCGCATATAACTACGTATAGCTCGAAGCAATGTTTATCCGACAAGAAAGCTTATAGAAACTAGCAGAAGAAAGTCCTAGCACGCAAATTTCTGCGAGATTCTTTGACGTGCGATCACCGAAGCGAATGCGAAATTTATCTGGATTTAACATTGAAATTACTCCAAATTTAAATGTTTTTCGCAGAAGCAATTTTTTAAATTAATTTTATGAATCTTTTTCGAGAGATAACATTTCATCAAGGTGACGCATGATAGGCAAAATAAATTGTTTTTATATAAAAACAAGAGTCGAGTCGCATTGTGCAATCGCAAGACACTGTTTTATCTCGCTGATAATCTTAATTATATAGGTTAGCAAATGCAGCTTATTACATCGAAGATATGACGAAGTTTATCTGGTTTATCATTCGGAATATTTCTTTATTCAGTAAGCATTATTTGTAATCCTAATAATATATCTACCAATTAATGTTTATTCTAATAACTGAGATATTTGGGTCTTGGAATATAAATCCATAGTTGTATGTTTCATTTGTGAATTTGTGAATTTTCTTTGTCAGCAAAATTATCAACTGAATCATTATTAAGAATTTGTAGAGATGATTTTAATTGCAGTTTTTGCAAATATCAAGTCGCAGTTTTATTGCTTTATCTTTCAATTTTATTTAAGTATAGAATCTGTATAGAAAAGAATTTCTTTAATATTTTAACGCCTTAACTATATAGAATAAGATTATAAATTTAATTAAATGTATCTTTTTTCTATCTGAAATTTCTTTTGTATTTTATAAATTCCTATTTAAATTAAAATAGTGACAATATCAAGAAGTTCAGGAATATTAGAAGTAGGAGTTGTATTTTTAGTATTTAAAGTGTAGTGTGGTATATGTGATTGAGTAGAGGCAGAGTTATCGATAGTGACTGCTATATTGCTCATTCATTATTATGTTGCAATTGCATATAGGTGGCTGTCGCGTGCTTCTTGGTGATATAGTTATCCATTTCTTTGATTTCATAATCTATATCTTCAATTTTATAAATCCTATGCGATTTTCATCTTTATTTTGTCTCTTTATGTTGTCTGTTGCAACACGATCGCTAAATCACTAAATTCTTATATCAATCGAAAGTTAATCTTGTTCCAGATCACAGTTGCCAGATCGAGCACTGTACGGCTGAGGCCCGAAAGTCCGCTGGAGATTTCATATTTCGATTGGAAACTGGCCGATTTAAAAAAAAAATGAAAGAAAAAAAAGCGCAGAATTTAATTCGTATTTTGCGACCACTGTTACAGATTTTTTTTTGTTATTAATATTTGACCAACATAAAGTGTAAACACAATCATCTTTTTATTATTATTGCAAGATTATATACAATGCGAACTTACACAATTACAAACTTTTTTATTATTCATCAAATAATCTGAATTACGAATATAATTACAGACTTTCTTATTATTTTCCACGTAATTTAAATATGCAATTAATAAATATCCCACGCGAGTGAAAAACTGGAGATTGGTCTCGAAAACCGGAGTCTTCAGAAATCTGGAGATCTATCTGGTAATCGTGCTCTAGACATTGGTGGAAATCAAGTCTTGATTTTTTTTTAAATATATCGTCCTCAATATAAAATCCAATTTATTATAAGATAATTTTCTGTCACGGAAAGTGCCGAGATACATCGAACACTTCGCATATGGAAAATTAATCGTCTACGCTTTCCTCAATATAACATTATTAATCTTCATGGAAGAGGATCTTAAAGACGGAGAAAACTCTGGTTTATGTATTTTTTATTTATTTATTCCACAATATTGAAATATTTTCTAATACGATCTAGTTTGCGATGGATAGAAAGTCCGAATTCTTGAAAATTTTGTGTGTGTGTGTGTGTGTGTGTGTGTGTGTGTGTGTGTGTGTGTGTGTGTGTGTCGT
>NW_012130127.1:1063791-1067542 GCF_000143395.1 Atta cephalotes | reverse complement strand
TATATATATATATATATATATATATATATATGTATGTATGTTGTCACTCATATTTTTAATGATTCACACGCGTGATATATTGTGTTGGAAAAATTGGGTAGAGGAAAAGTTTTGCAGTATTTTGTCAGCTCAAAATTATATATACAATACCTTCGTTAAAAATGATCAAAATTTAAATTTAAAAAGATTTTAAAGCTTGAAATCTCTATTTTCGAATGATTACTATATTTTTTAATTTGTGTAAGTTTTGTAATTTTTATACAAAGAGAAGTACGAACTGATTAGAACAGTACGAATTCAAAAAAGAGAAATTTTTCTTCTCATTCTGTGGATTCTATTACATGCCAAAAAAAAATGCGAAAATTCTCGACTATATCATGAAAATTTGGAGTTTTCCTTACAAAATGATTTTCTTTTTTTTATGTTTCTACAATTTTTTGTTCGTGAATTATTCACGAATTAAGTAAAAAGGAGCATTTTGATTTTGATTGCTCGTAACTCCATTAAAAATCATCGTATTTCAATTAAAAAAAAACAGATTCTTAAAGCTGAAACGTTATCTTATCGAACAGTACGCTAATTTTTTAAATGTAAAATGTATAGAAATAATTAAAAATATGATATTATTCTTATAACCATTGCGCAATGAAAAAAAGGACAGTAATATCACATTTTTAGCAAATGTACATATATTCTATTTTTTAAAAATTGGCAATTACATCAGCTTTAAAAATCTGTTTTACGGAAGAATGTATTTTATTAATTACGATACGATGATTTTTAACGGAATTATGAGCAATCAAAATCAGAATTCTCTTTTATTTAATCCACTGTAACAAAAAGTTGTAGGAAAATTTTTTAAAAACGAACTTTTAAGAAAAAACTTTAAGCTTTCACGTCAGATAGTCGAAAATTTGACAACAAATATATTCTGTATATAATTTTGAGCTAACAAAATTCCGCAGAACTTTTTCTCCAATCTAATACAACACGAATGATGTGAATATATATCATACGTATGTATATTGGAAGAAAATCTATAAATTGGAAATCTGTAGATTCAACTAGAGTGTCAGTTAGAAAATGAATGAAATCTTTTTAAAAATTATCAGATAAGCATATTAATATTAACGAGATTAATATCAACGAGAAATATATACAGACATCGTTATTTTTTAGAGTGAGTAAAAATTATTTTAATAAAAAATACAACTATAATAAATTGTTACGTTACATTTAACTATGATTACTCAGCAAAATGTTATTATATATCTTTTGTTACATAAATGATTATCTTTGTAAACGATCGTGTTCACACTGGAATTGTCACTTTGTTGACACGTGTTTAAAAGTTCTTATATGACAGTTTTACTTCGTCGCGGTTAGAAATTCGCGCGGCTATTGCCAGCACGATTTTAAATACAGGATGTCGTCAAGATTTTAATTATCCTCTTCGATACGATAGATGTTGTATAGGAGAAACATACTTTCGCAGTTAGAAAGTTTACGAGATAAACGAACGATTTCCGAGAAAAATCGCCCGCATTAATACGCCTGCGGTGATTCTTCCGCGCGCATGCAGCTGAATATGGACCGATCATTTTCTTCATCTCCATACATTTCACCTTCGAGTACCGGAGATGAAACGATTCAGATTTAAAGTGAGTTTTTGTTTTGTTTCATCAGCTGTATCTCTTCAAGACCAGACTATATTCTTACAAATTCTCAAAGCTGCATCAAAATGATGTCAGTAATCGAAGGCATGAAGACGTTGAAAATATCTCATTTATACACTGAACAAATTTCTGATTGAAAATGGACGAATCAGAATTTTCTGGTGTTTATTAGAAGTTAAGGTAACCGGAATTCTGGTTGATACAAAATCTACTAGAATTGTTATTTTTACCAGAATAATTATATCAATTAGATTTTTAGTTATATCTCAACTAGAATAATAGATTTAACCAGAAAACTTTGATTCGTCCATTTTCCACCAGAATTATTATTTAATCCAACAGACCATTTTTCTCAATGTATTGTAATTTGAATTGAAAATCTCTTGCTATACAACTTGAATGTATATAATAATATATTAATATTACACATCAACTTATTTTTCTAAATTTATAATTTTAGTCATTCTCACTAATGTCAATCGACTCGTAAGTGATCAAGTTTTTAAATTCTCTATCCAGAAAAAAAGCGAATAAGAGTTAATTAAAACAAGAACAACTAATGCTGATGAGATGAAGCGGATAAATCGTAATTACGCATTCTTTAATATCTCGATTCAGTTCTGACAATTAAATACACACCGTTAAATTAATTTTGAATATCGCGTATCATCCTCTTTTGTCGCATTCAACTTTAATGAATATCCTTTATTCATCGATCAGATTTGGACGGCTTAAAGATCCTGTCTCGCTTGATGCACCCAATAGAAAGTTTCGATTGCGCAAGCGTGAATCAAAAGGTACATCACAGGATGATCCTTGTATTGTACATATATTTTGTTTACTTTTGATGCGTCTGCATCTTATAAGTATAGCTTGGCAATTGCCAAGCTACAGTTTCTGCAAAGAAACCAAGAAAGAAACTGTGTCCGGAGGAAGTTAAAAAGATGAAATATACCTTTCAGATGTTTCTTTTTCATCAAGTTTTTTGTATGCATTAGAAAAATATTTCTTTTTTCATACCAATTGTCAATTTCTATTTAATAAAATATTATTAGATTTATTAAATAATCAAATGTATGTTGTGACTGATATAGAATTTATTTTTTTAATAAATTTCTTAGTTTTGTTCGTAAAAATTCAAAACTGAGAAGTTATCCTACTGTCGGTCTCCTTTATGTAAGGATGAGATACGTTGGTTCACACTTAAGGAAAGCTTTGACTTCCTGTTATCATGAGTGAACATTTGGTTACAACTTACTTGTAACAAAACTTGTTATATTTAACATTTCTGTATTAAAAAAGTAGGTCACAACTAAAATAGTTTATATTTGTTTTTCTGTAACATTTTGCTATATTTAATCAAAATAAGTGATACAATTTTTATTAAAATATATAAGAAGTACATAACTGCGATCTGTTTTACTATGTTTTCATTAATTTCGTATGTATAGAGTTTGTCTTAAGCTAACTTACATCTTGATATTAACAATTTATCCTACTATCGATGCAATTTGGCTACACACTTATTCAACATACTTATTCATATTTTACTTGCTACAAAGAAATTATATCAGGAGTGTGATTTAGTTTTAAGAATTTTCTTTCTCAAAAACCAATTTAAACAACATATCACGTAAACGATTAATAACTGTTGTACAATCAACATTTAATACTCCAGCAAGTTCTGAAGTGGATTTTTGTCCAATGCTTGCAAATCTGCTTTTCCAGTTTTTGTTGTTAACATTGAAATCACCACTTTTGAATCGACAAAATCAATATTCATATGTCTTAATTGATGAAGCAACATTACTATAAGTTTCTATCAGAATTCTATGATCTTCCAGTCGCTGTTTTCTTCTGATTAAAAAACAAGAACAACGGATATCGAAAATGCTCTTTACGAAGCTCCATTTTTAAAGTGATATATATATATATACACACATATATATATATATATATATATATATATATATATACTACGTATTATTAGTCGTCTTATTAGTTAAGTAAGTAATAATATATAGTAGTAGTAATAAATTAAATAAAAGTAATAGTACGTGTAGTAGTAGTTAGTT
>NW_012130127.1:1060642-1063771 GCF_000143395.1 Atta cephalotes | reverse complement strand
TCGTTCGTTTTCTTTCTTAAGTAAATAAAAAACTAAAAGAAACGTAAACGGTAATATACGTAAATACGTCTACTTACGTAACGTCTACTTAGTTAATTAGTATATATATATATATACACACATATATATATATATATATATATATATATATATATACACGATGTTTAATGCGTCTATTGTTAGTAAACGATTAAATATCATGGAGTAATATTAAAAGAATAATAGCGTGATTGGAATGTTTTTGACAACACTGACATTAATGATATCTTACAACCCTCAAAACTAAATTACACTACTAATACAATCGTTCCTAGCATAACAATATATAAAATGATTCTTTCTATCGTATTATTATATTTTAATCTTAATAATTAGTTGTTCAAAAAGTATGATACCAAAATTGTAAAAAGTACTAACCGAGTTTCGGTCCTCCATTACCCATGTATGCAGTAAAATCATGAAATCCGATGATATGCGTCAATGAAAGCAAATTGCTGATTATTTATATGTAAATCGATAAGTCTCATTTATAATTCGATTTGAATAATGTCGATACGAGCGCATTGCGTCCGTTTTCTCCTTTTCTAATGCCGATGCGTTACAAATCAATCCGTTGTATATGATCCGCGAAACGGTGATGATACTAGAGTAGGACACTCATCGTATAACGCGGGCAAATACTTATCTCATATATACCTACCATCCAGGCTAACACCTCAGAATTGCACTTAATAACGTGCAACACGCGATGCAAACCTGCTAAGGTGTAGGCCGCACGGTCCATTGCACTCGTCGAAAAAGCCAAGGACACTCGTCGCTTTGCAATAATTAGTCAAACTTACTGTAAATTCTGACTTTACTTATCATTGCAAGAAATTAAGGTGATAATTAAGGTTATTCGGATTTTTATGAAACATCGTTTATAACGTTTGCGCATTATTGAGAATCGAACGTATTTTAATATGCGATTGTATTTTTTATGTTACAATATTGCTAACATTAAGAAAAATACGCGGGCGAAATATACTAGAAAAAGTTTGTGCTTGCTTTGTGCTTAATTCCTTTTTGTTAAATGTACTAAAATTTTTTAATAATATTAAATTTATTTAGTTAGGTCAGGATAACTAATTTTTAATAAAAAAAGTTGTCTGGATGAATATAACTAGAAGTTTCTAATTTGAATCCAACCAAAGTACTAATCAAATCTTTAAGTCTGTCTAGTTATAAAATATCAAATCTAATCGTGACCAGAAATTCAGTCTCATTAAAGTATTCTATACATATAGTTCTATACATAATGTTTCGTTGATATACATATCAGAAGATTTTTCTCAGTGTATGGATATATGCGTGTCATTAAAAGTGAGTTACTGATGTAAATTAATTCGAAAATTTTATAAGTGTACGTTGGCATTGCGACTGCGAGAGTACTTAGTGTCATTCGTGGATCTGTGTGCGCGATGCAAGATTTCTTTCTAATCATCTTTCTGCGCGCCGATCGGTTGTGATGGCCGAATGCCCTCGCGCGTCTGTTTGAATTTCGTGCTGGTTTTCTTGTACCTAGCCGAGCGTGAGGCTCATATCTATTTTCACCTTTTCACCGTTCCACGGATTACTTTCTAGGCACAATAGACCGCGTGCGAAAGGAACGAACGTACAACCGTGATTCCCTGATAAACGATGAATCTGCCGCGATAGAGATATATCGAAGATATCCCGTACTTGAGTCTAATACTCGACTCCATCAAATCCCATTCACCGCGATATTGAAAAACTATAGCCGAATCACATCGATCAGAGAAAGGCCCCCTAATCATCCATATCTTCGGAAAATCCAAAGTGCCCTTTCACTCTCATCGCGTTTTTAAGTCAAATGCCAAATGTCAGCGAAAATTTCACCAGGTGTTACATTTTTTCAATTTAATTTTAAATATTTTGTGTAATCAATTTGCTAATAAAAATAAAACTTAACCTGTAATAAATTTATTTACAGATTTTATTTACAGAGGACATTAAGATCTCTTTAATAGATGCTTGTTGAGCATCCAAATTTAATTGTGATATTATTTCAGTAGTTTAGTTGCGTTTTTTAGTGCGAAAAAATTAATTCCGCAATTTAAATGACTACAAATATAGTATACATGTATGTATATACATATATAATACATATAAATTCACATCAAATTATTTAAAAGTCCAGCTTTGACCGTTGTGGGTCTTTATTTCTTAGGAAGAAATTAAGAATTGATTGTGTTTTCACATATACGATCCAATAAAATTCTTATTGTTCTTATTGTTCTGTAATGTTGTTCACTGTTAATGAACATGCATTATCAATGCATTTACAACAGACCGGCTATTAAGAGGATTCTAAGAACAATTAATCATAGTGTAAGTAGGACTTACACATAGATGATTCACGTGTCACTGACACATCACTACATACCTACTACTACATCAATATTTCACGCATATATACACATAAATTTTCATATAATAATAACGTTTTAATTAGATGTCTAAGTTCTAAGAACTCAATTCTAAGAACTCCACATTGTTTGTTCATGCAAACTACAAATCTGTGGTACTACTTTCGTAAGTACAGATTTTGCATACTTCATAGCTTTTATATGAAGCAAATGTGACAGCTCTAGAGAGTCATATTCGACTAAGAAATGATGAAGATCTCAATTTTGAAATTTTTTGACGTTCTCTGCATAAACTCCACCTCATAGACAACATTAATTAATGCATTTTTTATCTTTAATCAATTTAATAGAAAGGGTTTTTCGAGTCTATAAAAGAGGAAAAAAGCAATTGTTAAAACAATTACAAAAAATTACAAAAATTATATGGTTTAATCGATAATACAGACGGCTTTAGGATCTCCTTAAGGAGATGCATAGCGCGACAACTATGTAAACTTGATCGATAGCCATCTCTTGGAAATTGAACACCTATTGTTGGATACAATTACTGCTTTGTTTACCATTCTGAATTGTTGTTAAACGTACGTATACATTGTAAAAAATCAAATTAATTTTAATTTACAGATATATAGTAGACTTTCTGAGACATAAAAAAATGTTAAAATTAACACAAAAATGTTAATTTTAACATTTTTGCATA
>NW_012130127.1:1042220-1056612 GCF_000143395.1 Atta cephalotes | reverse complement strand
GAGAGAGAGAGAGAGCGTGAAATTCGTCTGCGTGACATTTCGTGTTTGTGATCGATAACTTGCCACTTTCGTAACTTCCTAAGTGTCGCGCCGTGATCATCACAAAGACGAACGACGCCAGTCCCGGAAACGTCTCTAACGAGAATTAAGCGAAATCAACGTTATTCTTCATCGTTTATGTATCTCATCTTTATTTGTCCTTTAGTTGGAGGGAAAACAATAACACGTCGCGAAGAAAACAGGAAAATGCGTGAGGAAACAGGAAACGCGTGTGCACATTTCCGTAAACATTTCTCAATCTTCTTTCGTCTCCTCTTTCTGCACAATCATTAATTTAACGTAGGAGAATCACCTGTAAAATGCATTTTGCCGAATTATTAACTGAGCATTCGAGTTTTTTTCCATATTATAAATATAATATAATAATATAATACGATGCTAATGTATTTTTTAATAATGTATTTTTAATAAACTGCAGTAAACTAATATAATAGTAAAAACAGATTAAATTCAAAGAATTTGAAAAATAAAAGAATAAAAAGATCTTGTATATTTGGAAACTGTATTAAAAAAAAAAGATCGATTGATAAATTGAAACTGATAGATTCAATCAGTATGCATATTTGTTAAAAAAACGAGTCAAAATTCTTCTAGAAATTATCAGATAAGCATATGATTAATTCCTTGCTATTAAATATATCAGAATTGCTTGATGATGATAAATTTAATTAAATCCCATAATTTTTTAATAAAAGAAACGTGAATGTAAGTTTTATAGATCTGATCATTACTAAATAAATTCTATGTCCATTAAACATTCTAAGTATAAAAGAGTCCAATCATGATAACCAGAAATTCTCTCTTTTATCTCACCAAAGTACATTCTATGTACTTCATATATGTGTGTGTCTTGTATAATCACTCGTGTAATGATCAGCATTGTTATACTGAAAGAAAAGATTAGCTGCTGCAGCAAGTTAAATAGTAAAATAGCATTTTTTAATTGGTTGCAGCAGCCAATTTTTTGTTTGTTCGTCAATCATTAGTCAATCGAAATTCTATACTGCCATTGCAGATAGATTAACACAATACAAAAATTGGCTGTTGCAGCTGTGCTATATTTTACCATCTAATTTGCAGCAATCAATCTTTTCTTTCAGTGTGCAATTGAAACATTATTACTAGTTAGACCGCCATAATTAAATGATGCATTTGGCAGTCAATCGACTGTTAATGTAATTAATTCATTCGTTGTTAACCTGTTATCGCATACGAATGTTCTTGCGATTGCGCGTTTTCAGAATCGCGACCTTTCAGAATCGATCATTGCAAGATAAGCGAGATATGGGGACAGTAAGGAAAAGTGAATATTCACGAAGAAGCGAAACGATAACGGAAATGACTCTCGGCGCAGCGGATTCTCACAGTGACCGGAAGTTCCTTGCTCCGTTCAAACATAATAGTCATCGTCGAGATCGCGAAACCGTTAAGAGAATGGAGCGTGGAGTGTACGTGCTGGCTACACGTGCAAGATCTCGTGCACAACGCTCTAACAAGAAAGCTTATTATCCGTAGATATTGCAAAAACGTAGCGCAAAAGTTACTTCACAAATTGTTGCGCGGAAGAAACCAATTGATAGGAGTCGCGCGCACTTCTTATACTTATTTTGTTCCTTTATATGTTCCGTTTATCAAACAGCAAATTTTGTATCTTCTTAAAAACCATTTTCTTCGAAATATTAAGTAATTAAATAGAATACTACATTTTTTCCTCCAACATATCGGTGCAGCGATTCTTTCTAATGTTTGAAGCTTCTCCGTACAGAGAGAGCTCTCGCGCTTGTATCGCACGAAATTCAATTAACTCTCTGCGACCTTTGTGTGCAGTCGCGAGCTGTAACGTTCGTCGATTGATTTTCCGCGAATTCGATATGGCGTACTGGACTCAGGAATACGGCGTGGATATCATGTAAGAACTGAATCGCACGAATCGGAATAGGTGAATACAAGACTATACATCTCTTTTTTTCATTCGCTCGTAATATGATCGCACGGAATATTGAAACGCGGAACCGTCCGAGAAAACCATAAAAGCCAGCCGAATAGTCAGTTAAATGTAACAGCGTAGAATTAAAACTCATCTTGGGGCATCCAAACGTGATGGATTAAAGCCAGGAATAGTTTATCTCTGCGTGTGGCCACGACCAATAGCATAATGGCGCTTCATCTCGTCATACTAAATCGGCGAAAGCAATAATGGTGCCATGACGCTTAGATTTATCGAACCGCTGCTGCAGCCTATATACCAATGGCACGTCTACAAACCAATAATTTGTAAATATTTTTATTGAGAAATTTAGATGTATTCTACATTTAAAGATAAATTATTATATTAACGAAATATTAAAAATTTTTATTCCAATTTATGTATAGCGCTGTATTAAATTGCTATTTTATATAAACATCTTGAATGCAGGAAATATTCATTTACATCCATTTATATCCATTAATATCCATTTATTTGAAATATATTTGTAGGCGGACCATTTTAATTTTATATCCAATCAATTTTCTCAAAATTTAAGACAATATTTTAGACAAAAGTTTTATGGCTTTAAGGGGAAAGGAAGTTGGTGACTTTGAGAAGATGTTCTTAAACCCAGGTTATTTAAAATATTGTAATCAGAAAGTGTCTACTCTAGTATATATGATTTTCTGATAGGTTGAAATTTGTTATTATATATCTTGTTTCTATTGTCTATACTTTCCATTGTGCTTCCGGCTTTAGTCTTATATCTTAATGACTAAGCAGTCACTAGACAATTTCTTTCATATTAAGAAATCTGTCTAATGACAAGTTAGAAAACTTATCTAATCGGTACTATCTCTAGTAGCTAGGTCTTGACTCACCTTTGCTAGATTTATTTCTGTTCGGGCTTCTTTCCTCCTTGAAGTCATAAAACTTTTGTCTGAAATATTTTTGTCTTAAACTTACAGATTTTGAAAGAATCGACTGGATAAATTAAAATGGTCCTCCTTGTATATAATATAATGAAAAAAGAGAGAAAGATATTTTGTATTACAAAAAATAAATATTTTTATTTTATAAAAATTTTACGTTGTAATAAAGGAAATGATGTGTACAAAAGTCAAGAAGTGCCTATAAATCCTTTAGTAAACGGCGTGTTAATTGCTACACTGAAAGAAAAGATTAGCTGAATATGGCATAGCATTTTTAATTAGTTGTAACAATTTTTTGTTGCGTTAACCTATCGAAATCCTTGATGTCATGAATATGCTAATGCAACCAAAAATTGGCTGCTGCAACCAATCTTTTCTTTCAGTATAGGCGTGAGTAAAAAGTCAGTTCAGAAATATTGAACGCATAATTGCTGTGTCAATTATGTGACTGTAATATAAATATCAATGCAAAATTGCGAGTTGCACTGCAGGACTGGTTGTGTCTTTCCCTTTCCTTTTATAACAGCTCAAGGACGACTCATATCCACATTATTTGGTTTATAGACTTTGTTGATCAACAAATTATGCTGTCTTTCAACGTCGTAAATGTCGCGTGCATTTTTAGTATCTTATAATTTATTTAGAGCAAATATCCGAAAATAAAACAAAATTCCAACTGAATATATCATGTGAATATATTCATCTTGTGAGATGTTTATTATACGGACGTTTATTATCGCATAAATCTTCAAAAATTTGTGCATTTAAAATGAGAAATTAATATAATTTATAGTACATTATTAATATGAATTCGTTGAGGATAATATAAAACGCGTTTCATATCTTCAAAAAAATTTACTGTCCTCTTAATCTCATAGTGATGAATTAATTTATGTATTGATCTATTTAAAACAAATGAAATTGATTAAAAAGAATTAAAATTGTTTTCTGTTATAGATATATTCTGCACAATATATTCTACAATTTCGTAAATTTGTTTGCTACTCTCTCTTCATTTTACAGAGTTGTAATTATATATATAAATAAGATTTTTTTAACACCTCCAATTATCACAAAAACTAGTCTAGTAAAAAAATCAATATTTAAAAAAGTACAAAATAATTCCGTATCTGTACATTTTTCCGTATCTGTAAAATATAGGGTAACTTCGGTATATATGCTGCATCTATCAAAAACTTAATTTATTAAGTATTATTTACTACGTTTAAGGTAAACGAACTATATCAGTAAAAACTTTGTATTGTCTATTATGAAAAAAATATTAGAAATCCGAAATATTTATATTTCGTATAAGGATTAAAAAAAGAATTTTTTTAAACCCTTGCATTTTTGCCGTATATCCCATAGAAATGGGATATAGGCTACTTACAAGAGGAGGGAGAGGGGGGGGGGGGTATGTATCGCTCATAAAAAATTTACAAATAATGCATATAAATAAGACGTAAAAGACACAATAATTTATAAAATGCGCACAATAATTTATAAAATTTTATAAAAAGTTTTATTAAGGAATAAGAATGATAAATACGTATACGAAGTAATAAACAATAATTACAATCTTCCCACATGTATTACAAGTGTTATGACATGAGGTTACATATTTCATATAATGCGTTTATTGTATTTAGTGCACTGAATTCAATCTGCGCACTTTGTATGCTTTGATATAAATCTCGTTCGTTAAAAATGTCATATCTTGCAAACAGATGAATATACAAGAAAACAAATTAAACAAAGAGTACAAGAGCAAAGTACTTGTGTTTTATTATACAACATGCTTTATTCCTCTATACTCATGTATCACGAAATAACCACTAAGTCTTTTGCACGGCCTACAGTAATCATTTTATGTAGATTGTAATTTATGATGGCGCTATTTAACACAACAAATCGATTCAACTCACAATAATTTCATTGATATTAACAGTAAGAAACTGAAATCATAACACAATAATATAAAGGCAGAGTAGTTGCGGGAAAATTACCCCCATCTCTTTCTATTTTTTCTGACTTCTGCGACGTAAATCGCGACGAATTTGCTGGAGTTACCCTATTTCACATGATATTTCATTGCAAGAAGTTGAGCTAAAAAGAACTGGCCTTTTATGTCATCTTATTAAAAAGTCTTTGTCGAGATCTTTGCCATCGAGCCATCTTCTGATCGACCTCTACCGAGACACGCAAGAAATCTTTGCTATTACGGAGACGTACGGAGCCCATTGGCTTATAAACGCATAACACCAAGGAACGTTCTTACGATCCGATCGCACGAAGAGTATGTCGGCGCCATCAACTGTTCGGCATCGGCGTCGACGTCGTCATCGTCGTCGATTAGTTATTAATCGTCCGTTGCAAAATTAGATGATTCGTCTTCCGTCGATTGACATTGACGCAAGATCGTTGCTTACTCTACGACGCAATTTACGGGCGGATTCGATTGCCTAATGCTCATTCGCTCCACTGAAGCATCACGAAGGCCGCCCTCGAACCGATTCTTCCCGGTGGTCTCTTGAAACAACGACGCTTATAGATCGTCACTGTCCGAGGATTCGATGTCCTTGATCTGTATTTTTTATTCACTCTTAGCTTATTTTATTTTATTCGCCTAGTAGCAAGAAAATCTTTGTAATCTGCTCGAAGATTGAATTACCTATATTTATGAAATATAGCACCTGCAGCGTAATAATCGTTACGCTTCATAAATAACATATTCGTACATTCAATAGTCAAATGTACAATATTGGCAATTACGTCTCATTATCATCATATCTTGACACGCTAGTATCTTTTCGAGATAGATCGCCACGCGAGCTACGTTCGCGTGAGTTAATTAGCTAAATTAATTACTCCTTATATGTGCAATTCCTACAAAATGTTTTTGACCCGCTCGAGAAACTTACTCTTTCACAGCGCGGCGGCACGAATTTCTTCCTTTATGGTCTGTTTCTTTTCCGGGGCCAATGACATTTCGACATAATGTATCATTGGTAAAACGTCACTTTTCTTATGGTCAGGTTTTTAAAGCGGGAGAGGAAGAGGGAATGCAGCATAATCGTAAAAATAAAATATCGCGGATGCCTATCGCGTCCGTCTAATGTTAGCTCGCTGTATTTTAGTTTCCTGGGCTCTTGCATTCCTTCTGCTGCTGCGATGCGCTCATCCCTGCTCGTGTCTGCGCTGCGCGGTGCGTCCGCCTCGAAACGGAAACCGGGTGTGAAACCGCGTTTCGTTTGCCGTTCCGCAAGAGAAGCGAACTTAATCGAAAAAAAAAAAATTCTGGGTGAACTACAATTAGCGATTTTATTACTTTTACAGAAAGAGAGGCAATTTCCGAGGTTTCATTAATTTATTTAATATAGTAGTCTGTTAATTACATATTTATATTTATATTCATATATTTGAAAATGTATTATTTTGTGATATTAATCACCGTCTATGGAGTTTTTAGGGTATGATTTGTATTGAGATTTATCGTGAAAATTCTATGGTACACTTCAACTGCTAACATTCAGTATGTTGCGAGTGCGAGTTAATCACGTATCGAATTAGTTTATTTGTAAAATACATGGTTTTTTGAATAAAAAATAATAAAATCAAAATACAAAAGAAAAAGTTATAATTTAAAGACATATTATATATGAAACATAAGATCTGTTTTTTGTATATAATTACTTTGTCTAAATCATCACATTTTCATTTTGTTTGTTGCATCATCTTTATGCACTTAATTATTACGAAGATAGCAGAAGATGGCCAAGTAAAACTGAACCATCTCATCTCGTGCACTTCTATGAATAAAAAATAAAATCGTTGTAATATAAACTTTATATTTTTTTAACATTAATCTCAACGTGTAGATGTTGCAGGTCTACGGTTATTCTTGTGCGCAATTACTTTGATTACGTAAAGTTAACAGGAAAGATTTGATTCGTCTAAGTGCCTTTCGATTTACGGAAATGATGAGGTGTTTGTTGGTCTTAGGTCTAGCAAACTATCAGATGATAGTTCGCTAGACAGAAGGAACGAGTTTTCTGGCGATATGTTTACGAAAACTTCCGCTCTCAGAGGTACAGGAAACGTTGTTTCATGGGGAAGACTATGTCCGTGTATATGTTACATTAAGATCTACAGCTGCGGATTCAACGAGAATCTCAGTCTCGGTATTCTTTATCGTCCGGCGGAAATAAGGTTGGCCACGCAAATGCTCGGTGCGCACAGGGAACGTGCAATCCAGACGTGACGTTCTAGACAAAATACCGACTCGAATTTGCACGATTATTGACTCCATTGCGATATATGTAAATATTTTGTCGTTCTTATAGATAGTTCGTTTCTCTTTAAAGTATATTAATAAGTATATTAAAGGAAGGATTTTCTCGATTTACGAATTAAAAATACGATTTAAAAAAACTCTCACTCAACATATCTCGTTGACAAAACCGACATTCGAGATATGTCGTCAGTTCTTTTTCATCCTCGGTTAACATTTATCTATCTCAGATACTAAACCAAAGATTCCGCATAGATTCTTTACGTCTATACATCAAGGTGAGAAATATATATTTGAATGATTATTCGGAATAAAATCAGTGTGCAGTTCCTGAGTACTATGATTAATTAAGTATGAATTTATGTATCTAGGAAACTGTACTGAGATACTTTTTTACTGATACCTATGTGTATACCTAAGTATCATTTCTTGTGTACCAGTATGTGTATATATGTATATCACATTTTAGTTTGGATTTTCCTGCACTAAGACAATTTTATAATTACTACAAATTTGTATTACATTTTGAGATCATCATATTTAAAAGATTAATCTTGAATTAGCATCAATATCTTTGAATCAATTTATTATCAAGTCATAGAGTGTATTTTATTACTTTGATTATAATTTCTATTTTAACTTTATTTGATTTGATATTAAAAACCGTTACCCAAATTGTACTGTGATGATGATCTAAAAAATTAAAGTCGAAACGTTCACGATTTCTCTTTTATGTTATTATTCTAATTTATTTACACACTCAGATAATTATAATTTATTTACTCACTCAGACTGTGTGGCTCTTTGTAGGCATTTTACATTATTAATTTATTTAGTTTATTCGAGCATTTTATGTTGTATTGTATTATTTTTTAAAAATGATTATTAAATAAAACTAATTAATGTTCATTAAAAAATTTTTCATGCATAAGTATGTATAAATATGTATAAATATACTTACAAAATATTCATAAACATATATAATCATATATGAAATATGTTCATACTATTCCTTTTTCTTTTGTAAAATTACTTTTTAATAGAAATAATAATAATAATGCAAAAACATTTAAAAAATTAAAGGAATAATTTTGCATTATTTGTTTTGGAAAAAAAACAAGTTTAGAAAAATGTAAAAAAATTACTTGTACACAATTATGCATAATTTTATATATAATATAATTATATGTAAGTAATTTTTTTACATTTTTTTCAAATTTGTTTTTTTCTAAAACAAGTTGTGAAAATTTGCCTTTTTAATTATTTTTAATGTTTTCACATTATCATTAATATTTCTATTACTCTAAAAGAGAGGTAATAGAAATCCTCTCTTAATTTTATAAAAAAGAGAGGGATATATGAACATGTATGGACATATTTCATATATTATACATATTTATTATACATATTTATGAATATTTATGAATATTTATGTATGTTTATACATATTTATACATATTCATGCGTGAAAAATTTTTTACTAGAATGGTTTTACAAGTATTACTTTGTATTTTATACATTAAAGTTATCTGCATAAAATATTTATGTGCGTATAAAATAAATGTATAATAAGTAAATATTGCAGACATATAAAATATATAGATCATACCTAACAAATAAGCTGTCAACATCATTTTGATGTAAAAATAACGTTAAAGCAGACGTCATTTTATCATCAAAAATTAGGTATTTTTTAAGTATTTGTAGTTAGGTACTGAAAATAGAGCACAACAATGAATAAAAAAAAGATTTCACAAGAGTGATTGATTCAAAGATTATTTGATTAAAAATATTTAAACTTCTGTAAAATAGCCTGCCAATTAAAAAGCTTTTAAAGTAAAATTAATTGAAAACTAAAATAAAAAGATACGTTCTTACATTTATAATATAATTTTTAATCGTTTGCAGGAAAATTATCAATGTTGAAACATTTTAAACATTTTATCGATCTTTTTCGTCCGCGGTTAAAATAACATTGTACAGACCGGTAACATAAAGCCCGATGCTAAACTTACTCTAAGAAGCACATAGAAACGATAATGGGCGCAGTGCAGTTAGTGCACGTGTGCCGCGAACGAAACGGGTTTCGCATGTTATCGCACCGTGCATCGACTGCGTTAATGAGGGAATTTTTTAATAAAGCTTTTATATTTTTGACATTTAAAAATAACTTTACGCGAGCACAAATGATGCAATATTTTCACGTTTCTTATAGTCATTCAAATCTTATTTTCAATTTAGTATAACGAAAGAGAGCTACGAACCCAAAAAATTATATCATTAGTATTTATAAAAGATATATTGAACAAAAATTTAATAAATTATTCAACGTAAATAATAAACAAAAATAAGAAATATAAAATATATAATATATAGACGTTTTAACCTCGATTGGATCATTCTCAATGTTTCAATACATAAAGTTCACTCGGTCTACAGAAATAAAATTATTCAGACATTACTTGCATAAATTATAATCGCTTATTGAATATATATATTTAAGTCTCACTGTAGTAGCCCATAGAATTAAAATCTTGAAAGAATTTTGAGTATCAAATGTTCTAAGTTCGTTGTAAACGGATAAGGATTGTTTTTATTAAAATAATGAGGCATTTTATCAAGATATAATAACTCATAAAGATAATTATTTTTAAGATGACAATTATAAAGCTAAGAAATATAATATGAAATATAATTTTAAGGTTGATCCTAAAGTGAAGTCTGAACTCTGAAATTACTGTTTTATCGATAAAATGCGACACATTGGATGTTTAGATTCAATTATAAGAACTGTTGTTTGTCCGTGTAAACAGTGTGTTGTTAGTCTGTGGACCACAATTTTGTAAGTACAGATTGCAACGCCTTTATATCAAGGAAATGTTACGATATTGACAGCTCTGACGTCATATTGAACTAAGAAACAGTATACTTTAATCTTGGAAAAGGATTTTCAAATCTATAAAAGAGGAAAAAATAATTGTTATAAAAAAATTATTGCGTTTAATCGATAATACAAACAACTTTAGAGTTCATTTGAGCTTTCTAGGGGAGTCTAAAATCGTCTGTTTTATCGATTGAATGCAATAATTTTTGTAGAACGATATTGTATATATTACTTTTATAAATTTGAAAATCCTTCAGATTTTGAAGTATACATATTAATAAATGTTTACAACTTGGAACTTTATGCCGAGAAAACGACAAAAATTTTTGAAATTGTAAGTTTTTAAATTATTTCTTAATCCAAAATGAAATCTAGAGCTATTAAGTCTGGACAACATTTGCTTAACATGAAAGCTCTGCAATCTATATTTATGAAATTGAAGGCTGCAAACTATAATAAATTACACAAAGGAACAACATATTAAGAGAAATGAATTTGTTATAAGAACAAAAAAAAGGATGACAAAAAAAGAACGTGATATTATAGTTTGGTAACAAAACGGATCGATCAGTTACTATTGCAAATAATTTTTCATTATTCATTAATGTAACAAATACATGGAACAAATAAAAATAATCAGTATTGTAATCAGCATATAAAAGTCTAAAAATAGATGAAGTTTTACATAACATTGCTTCTATTACTGACAATTGATTGGAATAACAGATATTGAAATGACTAGCATCAATCACAATAAATACATATTAAAACAATAATTGTTGTCAATATCTACAAATCATTTGTTAAAGGTACTAGTGGCTTGTTAAATTGACAAAATCCTTTCTCTCAATGTCTTGGAATTAGACTTTATGTAAAACTTAACTTATTTTTTGATAGACTTTTATTTGCTAACAATACTGATTATTTTCATTTATTATTATTTGTTATATTAACGAATAATGAAAAATTATTCGCAATAGTAACTGATCGATCCATTTTTCTATCAAACTATAATATCACGTCATCCTTTTTTTGGCATCCTTTTTCTTTGTTCCTATAACAAACTCGTTTCTCTAATTAAATATCGCTATCATTTCTACAAAAATTTGTGTATATGTGTTTGTGCGATATTGATGTAGGAGTATATAAAGATGTGTTATATTTTATCGATAAAACAACAATTTCATTGGAGTTTGAGTTTAAGGATCTTCTTAAATGCGGAATTAACAACTATGATAATCTTATATTTTCAAGCGATTATTTATACGTAATACTTATATTACGACGGAAGGAATAAGATTAATATTTATGCATTCAGTTATACCATTTCATTGCTTGATAAAATGAGTTATCAAGTTTTATGAATTCGTAATGTCTAAACTCATTACAAATGTCAAAATTGACATTTGTAACATCCAATCATCATTGTCATCATCCGCATTTCATTATCAAAGAATTTGTTTGTAAGGAATGCAAATTGGCGCGCGACACATCGGGGATTTGAATAATTTCACACAACTTTGCCCGCACACGCGTAAAATTCATCCTATTATATCAGACACGCGCGTATCGAAGCATGACAAAGTTCCAGACAGGGTGAATCGCCGGTTTGTCGCTGGCTCAAACTCAATTCTCGGTAATTCCGATGCTTCTATCATCCGTCGTAAAGGGACCGCGGCAATTTGATCGGTCAATTACGCAAGCAGCGCTTAGGATACGAGAGAAACATTCCCTGAGGACGCCCCCATCGTGACGTGTCGTGACGCGTGGATCGACCAACCCTTACGGGTCTCCTCTTCGAAGGGGTGCAGCTGGTGAAACCCTCGAAAAACAGCCTGACGGAAGCCCCGTTCGTTTCCTCGTGTTTCATCATTCGCAGTTTATATTCCTTTGTGTAAATCAGCTTTCCGTAAGTTTTAGCTTGAAAAGTTTATTAAACGTATAGCTACGGAGATGCAATTGCATATGAGAACGATAAAACAGACAAAGTCTCACACGTCGCGTGTCTCTTCCTAGTTGAGAAAACGAGAATTCTCGATTGTGGCTAAAACTCGCGAATGCGGGCGTAGAGATACGTGACGTCATTTTTTTTTACCTGCCACCCACACGCTATAAAGTTGCAATATGTAATTATATCTGCCCATTGGATAATATCTCGTGGAAATACAATATTTTCTATGAACTGAAGACAGATGCAGACAGTGAGTAGCGATAGCGGTTATTGTTTGTACATTTTTCACTCTTACAGTGAATATATATAATTAATAATAACGCAATTAATTTACTTAATTATGTGCTAATAAGATAAAATATTTGTTAAGATCTAAAGGATTTATAACTTGCCATAATTTTTCCGTTTTAACACCTTTTATTTATGCCTAGTGTATTAAATTTTTCAATCGTTTTCAAATGTACTCAATTTTGTGAGAAACCTTAAATTCAAAAATTATTGAAATAACAAATTATATTGAATCTATTCATATTTAGGAAGTCCGATAATAGAATAAATCGATAATACGCTACTAAGCATGGATCATATTATTCTTATGGAGTCATTGCTCTGTTCCGTACTTGCGTATTAAATTTTCAATCGCGTACAACGCGACACGCGACATACCATCGGCGTTTATCTACCATTTATAACACAGTGTATGTCGCGACGATCCTCAGGTCATATCCGCTTCGAGTAACGCCTCGAGAAAACACGCATCAAGAGTGACCGCAATCTACTGTTTGCTGACTTTATGTTTCGTTGACCATGAATCGCGAAATCATATGAAGGCGGCATTCGTTACATTTCCGTCCAACGTCCTGTTTGAACACTAGCTGCGGTAATTTCGATAAATACAACCTTCCAATAGTATATTTTGCGAGCTATACTCTGTGAAAAATATTAAAGGTTTCTACATTAATCTCCTATCATTATCTCCTACCATTAATCCCGTCATCATTACATTACTTGCACGATATGAACTAAATAAGGCTATTTCAAAATTTGGTAATACATATCTGTCTAATTTAAAAAGAAACATATGGATCATTGAACTCTCGCGATCACTTACAAGAAATACGATTTCGAGCAAAATTAAGAAAAATGTAATTGAAAATTTAATTCCGACATAAAATTCGAAAGTTTAGTACCTATATAAATAAAGTACAATAAAAAAAGTACATTAGTACGAATAAAAAAATTGAATATTATGAAGCTGGGAACTTTTAAATATCCTTGACATCTCGTTTTGCTCTTCTCTTATCTCTCATCTCTTTCTGTTCATCCCGAATTTGAGTACATAAAAAAAAATCACGTACTATTTACCTTTAAAAATGGAAAAAAAAGAGATCCCAATCTTTCGCGTGCAATCGAAGCAAAAGATTGTCATCAAAAAGCGTTTCCACCCTTCGTCCTCCGGGGGAGCTGTTCCGCGCCCTTTTGGGGCCCTTCCGGTCCCTGCTCATTACCCTCCGCGTGTCCGCACGTGCAGCATGCATGTGCAACGAACTACGCGCCGGTGGATTCTCTCCTCAGCCTCCCCTCTCTCTCTCTTCTATTTCTCTCCTCTCTCTGGTTCGCTGAGCGTATTGATTGAGGTGAATGCACGATGCTCGGCGTCGGCGTCGTCGACTCTCCTGGTCCGCGGACGGGGGTGGAAGTAAGTACATACGGCACTGCCGGGGTATTCGCGGTGGAAAGTGGCGAGTCGCGAGAACTCTCGTTGGGAAGGGAGAGAAGAGAAATAGAGAAGGAGACATAGGAAAAAGGAGAGGGAGAGAGACGGGCACGAGGCACCGGTGGAGGAGGCGTTATATACTGGCTGGATCCTGGTTCGACCGTCAGTTTCTCGTCCGCACTCGCAGCACCGACATTGCGAGCATCGCAAACACTCGCATCTGTCGGAGATCGCGATCATCTCTGGAGCTGTGAAAGAAGACAGTTTAAGACAAAAAGAATCCATCTATTTGGATTCACTTTGCGTTTGGATTTTTCCGTACTGCAGAAGAGAGATAACCCTTAACGAGAAGGCCTGGCTGCTTCGGAGTCGCGCAGAGAGGTATCTTGTTCGTGGAACTGTCCTAGGTCGGGTTAGCTCCTGGGAAAATTGCTATGGCCACCTACGCGACGTACAGACACGTCGAGCTTGACAATGTCGGATATGGGAAGAAAAGGTAACGATGAAATATCTGTGAAATGAGAGAGAAAAAGAGAGAGAGAGAGAGAGAGAGAGAGAGAGAGAGAGAGGAGGAGGGACGGGTCGGGT
>NW_012130127.1:1021844-1041666 GCF_000143395.1 Atta cephalotes | reverse complement strand
GAGAGAGAGAGAGGGAGAGGGGGCTGGGGCAGCGGGAGCGTATCGCATTGCGGACTTCCCATGGGCGACATTTCCGGTTGAACTGCGCATTGAATTACTCTTATTTTGCCTTTTTTATAATATTAATAATACTTGTTTCACGTCGTGGTTAATGTTCCCGTTTATATTCGCAAACGAGAGGAGTGCCGAGTGAACCAATCAATAGCTTGTCGTATTTGACTGGGGTAGGTGCACCCAACATATGACCTGTTAGACTTGACAGGGCGCGTGTAAAGTGTAGTTTCAAAATTTTAATTGTTTTCTATTAATTATAGAGAGATATGAACTATAGACTTGATATTTCCGTGCATTTTATTATTTATTTATTATTTCTTTATAAGGGTTGAAAGTTCTCCAAAGTGCGCGGGCGGGTACTGAAATAGTAGTAAAGATTTCTTAACGTGCATCGCGTTTCCTCTCTCCTATCTCTGTAGATTGCGTAAGATTTAGATGGATGATGTTGCGAATTGTACGATGTAGGTGTTGCTTCCGAGCGCAAGACGAGGGGCAGTTTACGGACGGGCGCACTTAAACCGATTATTTATAATCTCGGAAGTGCGAGGATAGCGGAATGTGTGGTTGTTCCGTCTATCGTGACAGGTCTGATCGATTTACATCCAGCCGGCCATCTCCAGCAATGCGAGCGAGATGCTGCGCCCCATTAACTATATGCATATTCGTTGACATTACGCAAGTAGTAAGACTAGTAAGACGTCTTAGACAAGATGAATCATGAACAGCTTAAGTAGAATCGAATCGATTATGAAGGTAGTCCCTGTAGTCTTCTCGAACCGTCATTTGTGGAGCAAAAGAAATATCCAATGTTAATTAAGTATTAATTTAAAAAAACCCGGATGTCTCGATCATTTGATTGCAACAAGTCCATTTAATTTGTTAATTAATAATCAACTTTACACCTTGGTATTTCTTGGTATTCCTTGTAACGCGATAAACGTTTAACAGGATACCTTTCGCAGGAAATGTCACTTCCTTCGAAGGATGCTGATATCAAAATGAATACGATGCGGTTGTAAATATATATAGTAATAAAAAAAAATGAGATACCGTTTCCAGATTTTTTATTCTTTGAATTTTTATTGATCAAAGAATAAGCAAGAGTTTTTTTTAAGTGTTCTTACGTTTATTCATATTTTAAATTGTTTATTTTCTCAATGTGTAGTTTCAATGACCCAGTAAAAAAAAACTGAATTTTCTAGAAATTGTAATATTTTTTAAATTTATTATCTCTTCGACGGTTATTAAAGCAACAAGATGATGTTTACGCTATCATTAGTTACAAAAATCTATCGAGAAAAGCTAACAAAGAGGGATCAATAGTAAGCGAGATTTAGAAAGCGTGACTGCTCCGTGCCTTATCAAGCTTGTTGTATAAACGCGAAAAGGATAGCAATCTTACGCTTTTTTTCTCGGTCTTTTTTTATCAACTATCCATGCGAAAATTAATTAATCGATCGAGCGTATTTCTTCTCACTAAGAAATTAATATTTCATGTGATTTAAAAAATGTAATTTTAATTGTTTTTACGAAGTAGAAATAACAATCTTTGCTTTTTGCTCGAAAATCACAAAATTTTAAGATGCGATAATACATTGTAATTAAAACGTTACAGTTAGTAAATGTCTTCTTTGCGATGTTTTGCTGCTTTCTATGGGCGACGAGATGTTCGTGGCTGAATCTAATATCTCAGTTATGATAAATTACACGTTATTTCGATATATCTACGCGCGGACAAGTTAATCCGCACCGACGTGACGCATAATTGACTATAGATTCCACGGTACTAATTGACGACAGCAGCTCCCCGTGGATGTTGATCCTGCGGCTGCAACTATAAGTTGGTTTGAAGGAGAATCCTTGCGAACGTAGAGAACGTGCCGGCCAAAAGATGCAATTGAGCTTCGTTAGAATTGTCTCGCGTAATTGACGTGTTATCCTGCACACGAGCGAAGATAATTATGTAGATATCACAACACTTAATTACTGATGTCCGTTATGATTTTCTTCCTCATGCTTGCTGAATGAGCATTCTCTTTCTTTTAAAATATTCTTATAGAAGTTTCCGTCTACGTTCGCGTATTAATCCTACAAAGGTAATCGCCGCTTTGTATTCGTTCCGCGACGAAAAACTACGAGTGTGTCGCGGAATTCACGACTCGCGAGCCAGGTTAATAGCGATTTCGTGCCTGGTGTTGATTAATTGCGGCTCTCTGATAGGCAGACAAGATTAGACGAGACTTTATACGGGTTAATGGCTTGGTGTATTCTGAATGGGAATTCCGTGGTATCGCACTGCCATTCAAACATATTCTCTATTTCATACAAAACACGTAATGTACATTTAGATCGAGGTAACTAATGACAGAATCGAAAATTAAATAATTAACAAATTAAGCTTTAGATTATGGAAAAATAAATTATAAGTTACACATGTATGTAATTTTCAAAAAAATATTATCTATATTTTAATATTTATTATTCCACTAAAACAAGTTTCGTTGGCTCAATTGGAAATATGATAGATTCATAGTAATATTGTAACTATTATATCTCTGTTCAAAAACGAATGAATCAGAATTCTTGTTTATTATAGCGTTACCGAATGAGTATAATTAATTTCTTCCTATTAAATTTACCAGAATTTCTCGTTGCTCAAATTTTTATTTTAATGAACTGTACTTGCAATATAACTATACAGAAATCCAAATTAACTATTACAATAATCTTCAAAATGTTACAACGTTTCCTAAAATTATATTAGTGAAGAAGAGAAGACATTTTCTCATCAGCTATTATGCTACATAATTTCGTTCCACTTCTTAGATCTTCTTAACCTCTTTTTGATTTTTATAATCTATTCAGGTAGATTATAATACTACGACTTATTGTTAATTGATTCGACTAATCCAGTGATCGTTCCACTTCATTATAAGATATTACAAGACATGCACAAAACAATTTAAACAATACATGTTCGTCTTCGTCTTTGCCTCGTGCTGACTTGCACAATAATAGAATGCTATAAATCTCTAAGGTCTTCTCTAAGGTTTTCTGTGACTGAACTAGTATACACTTTTGGAACTTAAAGTGAGATAGGTATATGTTTGACGAAAACGAGAAAGAGAATTCTAGTGCAATCTAACGCAGGAACAGAAAACAGACATATGGAATGTTCAGGTTAATCAGAATTCTGGTAATGTTGCGTATGTCTAGTGAGTATAACTAAAAGTTTTATAGAACAAACATGAAAGTATAAATCCTTATAGTACGATCTATCAATCGTTCTTTGCAAAATCTCAAGTTTTGTTATAGTAGTAGTCAGAAATTTTGCTTGATTTAATCAAAATGCGTGTAATTATAAAGCCTGTTCTTTTTAGCTGAACTTCTTGTACGGTTCATTTTTTTCTCTTTTTCTCCAACGTGAAGAGAAAAGGAAGAAAAATGAACTATAGAACCTAAGAACTTTAGTTAAGAAGAACAAACCTGTACGACTTGATGTAAATAAACTATTTTTCTCATTGTCAGTGTAGTTAAAATATCAAATACGAAAAAAATCATCAATGTTTTGAAAAGAAGGTATTACTGAGGATTCCGAAAGCTGCACATAAAATATCTAAGAATTCAATTTTACAAAAGGTATTTAATATCCGGAAATATTTTAATATCAGAATGCGAATGAGTAGTGAGATTTTCAAGTGCGTATTTAAATACCGATTTCTCTCAATGACAGCAAATTATGTTCTTGCGCGTGCACCTGCGTTCGAGTCAAGACTCGAACTCAAGTGAGACTCACGTTACGAGCATGCGATACTATCAGTCGCGATCGAGATGGTATCGCATGCTCTGATGGCTATCAGCCGGTCAAGAGGCTGATGAACATGGTACGTACTTCTGTTCCATCGAGATGCTCCCGTTACAATACTTTCTCTATGGAAGTTCGATACAGTGGCGGCTTTGTTCCTCGGGTGATAAACAGTAGATCCCTGGCATTCCGATCACGGAGCTTCTTTGTAACCTGTTCGCATATATAGGATACTTGAAAAATTGCTAATCGCGAGATATATTCCGTCACGTGATGTTAAATAGCACGCAATCGATTTTTAAATAGAAGATAATTTTTCATCAACCTTCTTCAGTTTGTATGCAGTTTAAATGCTTTCAAATTTCCGATAGCAAGAATTTTATCCTACTTTAGAATAATAGCGTAACTTTGATCTACTATATGTGAAATCATTAACGAGTCGTGACATAAGCCAAGAATAAAGCCGCTGTTATATCTCAGAGAGAGATTTAAATAGTCATTTTAATTATCATAAGAATTTAAGCGCAATTGCGTAAAAATTAAAAATCTCATGTCCTCGTTCTGAAAAAAGAATTATTTTGTTCCTTTATATGGGAACGGAGAGAAGAGTGATCGCATGTGACTAATGGGCGTGTGTGGTCGGAAAAAATCGTGACGACGACAGAGCATTAGTGCAATTAATCCGGTAATTCACATCGTTTAGGACGATCTAGGAACCAAACAGGGAACCAATGTCAATTTCATTGGAGAGGATGCCTTAAACGGAACGAGGTCTAATTAATGTAATTATCAATCAGTTATTAGGTTGCTTAACGCCCTCTAACCCTTCCCTAATGAGAGTAATGAGCCACGCTCACTGATTGCCATGTGGGTTGAACTTTTTGATCGTATTCTTTTATACCCATTTTCTATATCTTATCTCAGGCCTTATTTTCAAAATTATCGCGATTATTAGTCTGATTAATTCAATGACTATAGTAAATTATTTACAATGTTTCACAGTACATTTACATCAATTATAATACTAAAAAGAATTGATAAGAATCGTAGATATTCGAAGATTATTCAGAATATTTAAAAAAATTTGGAAAATATCTATTCAAAATTCTCAGAAAAAGATAGAAAATTTTATTCCAAAAGTTTTATATCAAAACTGATTCTTTGAGGATTTTTTATGTCGCTTTATAGAAATTTGGAGGGAAATATCTGGAAAATCAAAAATCTCTTTGGGAAATTTTTTTCTAAAAATTGATTAAACTTACATCTTGTTACTTATATTTAGATAGATATTAAATTGAGATATCATGAGGTATATAAATGAATTTAAGCGTGTTACAATCTCGAATTCAATAAATGGAAGATTACTATAATCGCATTAATTTGCAAGAAAATCTCGGATCAAAATGTAATCATAATGTGCGATCGCGTTAACCACATTTTAAGCAACGAGTGTTTGCCGGAGCGAAAACGACTTCTCGGACGATAACATTTAAGTTCGTCTCTGTGATCGCGTCACGGTTGCGCATATTAATTTCTTCCGCGTGTAAAACGAATATCATTCCTCACGTGCACTTCGCATGTACGCATATCTATAATAGAAAAAGTGTCGCGTTACGAACGACGGGACGACTTGCCAACCCCTATCGACGCGACGCTCTTTATCGGAGGATAGAGTTACTCACCCCCGCATTGCAGAAGGATCACATTTACCACTTTCGCGGACACGAACGGACACGAACTTTCGCTTGTTGGGGCTTCGCGAAAAAGTGAAGAAGTCTTCATGCGACGTCAGAAGCCCTAATAATGAAACGATCTCTTCCTTAACTCTACATAAATTGGCGAAATTTTTCTTCAAGTTACATTCAATATATTGTATTGAATATAACTTGAATAGTTGGTCTATTATTGTAAATCTAGATTCTAGAGACTGTTAAAATATTACATTTTTTAATCCTTCATATGTAAAAAAATTGTCTCATAAGAAGAATGTCTAGATTTGATTATTTGAGACAAATTTTTAGTTTGTAAGAACATTGTTATTATTATCCAAATTTTGTAAAAAATTTTCTTATTTTTACATTACATTACTTTGATAATTTTCGTATAGCAAAAATATTACTTTATCGCCAGACACTTATTATCGAGTCAATTAAGGCGAGCACATAAAATTATAATCATCGCGGAAAGTATTTGTAGATTACAACCATTTCATATCAGTGTGTTTAGAACTCATGAAAACCTTCTAGCGGTTCGATCCAAAGCGTAATTCGAAGATAAACATTAGCGTAAATTACGTGTCGTGCAGATAAGCGTAATGTGATCATTCGCATCGATTAAAGTCTCGGGAAACTGATGTTAAAAGTCGATAACGTAGAGAAAGGGAGAGAAGACGAGACATTGCGAATTCTAATCCCCTTTGTATCATGGTAAGTGATTTGATCATAGCTATTTGTCACGAACGACAAAGTGCCTCAAATGTCTCGACTTGCTGTTGTCGGCTGACACCGCTTGATTGTTCTATTAATGATAAACTGTCTAGTTTATTACTACAATATGGTGACGACAATAATCTTGCTTTAAAATTTCTTTACGATAAACATTTATGATACAACAAATAGATAAAATAGATTAATTAAAGTTTCGACATTTTCAGAAATTGTTTTGTAAAATTAATTTACTTGGACAATATAAATAGTTGATTTGATAAACATTGTGTTTTAAGTGTAAATGTACTTTTCGAACGTTGTTTAAAGATTAAACACTCATACTGTCTATAAACTACACTTTCGTTTTACTCGGTGTCTTTATTCAGAGCGTTGACTTTGCTTGTGCATACATTACATTTATTCTCGTGTTAGATCGACCGCGATAGGATATGCTATATAAAGTACTCGGATTGCCATCTTCGTGGACGATCACACCTGATATTACTTGGCGTATGTATATATACGCCGATCATATCATGCTTTCTAAGTTGTGCCATCATGCCATTTCTGGATAAGATATTTTCGATTATACAACCTTCACGCAGTCTCGTTATCTCGATTCATATAAAGATTGAAATATTTATACAGGATACCCTATGGAATCTTTGATATTATATATTATTTATCTATCTTTCGCTTAAAAAATACAAAATCAGCTATAAATGTGGCATGGCCACAAACGTTGTACCAAATTGCAAATGCGTTTTATTATATAAATGGATTATAAGTGCCATGTTCTGTCACATACTAATGTCTTTTAGTTACTTAATTACTACAGTTGTACAGAACTCACAGTTTTACTTGCATTTTTTGGACTTGTAACGTTTTGAAATTGTAACACATTTTTTTATAATTAGAACATAATTAAAAACTTTTATAGAGGCCGATTGCTCATATCTTTATTATAGTTTAATTTATGGTAACTTTTTATAAAATTTTTATGTAATTTTAAAAGTAAATTTTTCAGATAATAAATTTTTCTTTTTCCTAAAAAATTTTAAAAAATGGCACTTTCAATATTTTATTTTAATATATTAAATATTGATCGGCAGAGGATGTAGGGATTTTGAAGAACAAATCGAAGAGAGATTGTGCTGTGAATCATGATCGCAGATACAGATAATCCTGATAATCTTAGTTGTGTATCCTGCGGTTTCTTTTATCAGCGTAATGAAAGACGATTGAAAGACGAATTATGTCGAAGTGAATATCGCTAATTCAATTATAATGATAACTATCATTCGCTCGTTAAATTCCGAGTGTTGAGAGAGTATTGAGATAGTATTGAGAAATCTTTCATGGGAACCAAAGGGGAGGCTAGATCGATTTCTCCGGAATTGAGGATTAAAATCGTTTATCATGCTCAATAGGCAGAGGCGTAATTGGCCAATTAGTTAATTTCTCATCAAGTCGATCCGTTGCCTCGATCGACGAGCGTCCACGATTCATTAAGTAAAGTCTTCAATCCGGATCTAGACAACGTCTAGTCTTCCTTATTAAGTCCGTCGATCGTCTAAGCATTATTATCGTAACCAGCCGAATCTATTTACGTGTCTCTCAAGCGTAATCGCAGCTATTGATCATGTAATCTCTCACAGCTCCATCAGCTATATTGTGTACTTGCTTCGTAAAGGCAGAGCGTTGCCCTAATCGGGTGCTATTAGCCGAGGAAGCAATTGAACTTTCAATTAGGTTTGCGTCATTCGTAATTGTCAAGTAGCACAATTACGAATTAAACAGACTTGCCAATATTTCAATCTCAATAATTACTATTTAGTTGATAATCTGATGTCAAAAGAGTGTGAAGAATGTTGAGAATTGGACGGTTAATAATAAATTCGGGAATATTCAATGTATCTATTCTTTGTCGAAAATTGAAATAACATTTCCGTAATGAAAAACTCAGCTTCGTCTAATTAAATTTCAAGCAACTGTTTGAATACAATTTTGAAATTTTCAATAAAAAACGTGAATATTCTGAGATATTCATATATATGGAAATATTATTTATAGCGAGACATGATTGTTCGCGTTACTTTTATTATTAGACCGCTAAATAATTGAACTTGATAAAAATACTGTATTCACGTTGCTCAACAAGTATCGGAGGTAGAAAGGTATTCCACGCGAGATTGATCGTTAGATCGCTTTTAACCAGCTAACCGGCGGTTAGTATCCTTTTATGCCTCGTAGATCGTGATCCACGTAGATTCTATCGACCATAGGAATTTAGTCGCTTCCGATAAATGATGCGGATGTCGAATGCGATTGCTATCGAGGGTAATTGGGATTAATGAACTGCCGGGATAAGTGCGAATGTTCAATATATATATATATATATATATATATATACATACAGACGAACGTACTAACGTATGTTTAAGACATATGTTTAAGACCCATGGCGTTTTTATCAGGTCGATAAATTGCCGTGGCTATCAAGTTTGGCAGCTTTGCGAGCAAACGCCGAGCAGCGCGCAGTGAACGGTGAATTAGTCATGAATTTCGACCTGGCAGCGTTCCAATATTTCCTGCATTTTTTAAAACGATATGAAAGTCAATTTAACTATTCTTGCACTGACGTCAGAAGAGTTTTCTGGTAAATATATAAATCTCTTTTTTTTCTCTCTTTCAACAATTTATCTAGTACAAATATTTGTCCACGCAAAAACTTGTTTTTAGTAGTTCTTCTTATCATTTCGCGAGATAAAGTGAAATTATTACATAAAATGTGCCGCGAAACATCTTAATACTAATGAGGGAATTAATTAGTCGATTAATAAGATGCGACCAAGAAAGGAGATGAATCCTGACAACTCCTGACAACCCTTCAATTTGCATCACAATTTCTTGGCGGGGAAGAATTTGAGGAAGAACGGTGTAATCGAGGTCCATTGATATCCACGCGATGTATCCGCCACTTCACACGTGCCCGTTTACGGATAACAGCACTAATTGCCGTATTAACTCGCATTGTTCTGCAACGTGTCGTTCACGATGCAACGCGGCGACGGTTTATATAACGGTGATTCGCGTAATTTCGCAGACCGACAATCAGGCGACCGCATAATACAATCGCCAGTCTTTCACACCAGCGAATCGCTCATTTCTTCCTTCCGTCGAAGAAGGAATTGCAATCTGAAGTAAATTTTGTAGTCTTAAATTGTTATTCCCATTGAAAATAAATTGAAAAAAAAGAACGAGTTTTTATATCATTTTTAATTTATTGCTACAAAATTCTGAATTCGAAATATATTCTATACGTAATACATATATATTTAATTATTTATATTTGCTGATATTATTATTTATAGAATAATATCAGCATCGCTTTTTGTGCTTCATTTTTTTCTTGCTGATTAACAATATGCTGATAATACTGAAGGAAATAATATTTTATCTGCAACAATCCAATAATAGAACAAAAACATACAATGCTTCAGCGTTAATTTTACTCGTACTACATCACGTGCCATTAAAAACACGTGTTTTTATAAGGAACGAAGGAATAATAATACGAACGCGTAACATACGATAAGGACGCGTAATACAGCATGGCGGTGAGATTAATTAATATTCACTCGATCCGCGCGCGAATGCAAATCCCTTAAATGAATCTCATGGATATTCATCATTTGGACTTATACTTCGCCACGTTTTATGCACCATTTTTTCGTTTTGTGGCGCGATTGAAATCCGATGCGTCAGCTTCTCTCCTATTCAGCGACCCACGCGGTATACGTTATAATGCATGTGTGTATTAACGACATAATATGTGCGTATTCATAACATATTAACGATTAAATAGAATTCTTGCACTTTCTAAAATATTATTGTATATCGAATGTATTTAATGCGCACTTATTCTCCTTTTGATTGCACAGGTTAAGGAAGTCGTAAGGCAAATGCAATATATTAAGAATTACTTGAAAAAAATTACAGATTATTCTAAATTGCATTTAAAAGTAATACAAAAAAATTAGAGACACTTTTTACCATCTGGAGCAAAAATTATTTCAATAAAAAATAATATTTTTCAATTTGTTTTCATAAGCAAGAACGTGATTGTCCTCTCTCTTAATTGAATTAAAAAAGAAGTTAAAAAAACACTTTGTGTTGATTCGCAACGCATCGTGCTTGTAAAAATCAGATGCGTCTGAAATCTGAATGAAACGACGCAGCAATGCGTCGACAAGTTGATCACAAAACCGTGCAAAAAGGCAGAGGAAAGTACTACCGTGTCACGGACGCGACGACGGTGTCGTTTAAATATTCAGGGAACTCCCACGGAGCGAATAATCGCGCCGTCGTCCGCGGGTACCGCCCGCCGATTATCTCGTTGGTTACATTGTATTGCGAGAGAGAAAACGTAAGGAGTTAGTTGTCTCGAGGTCTTCGTGCATCATGCACTCGTTCTTGCTAGATACATCGAAGATCCACTTGGGAAAAAACTGATTAAATAATGTTTCCCAGCGCTTTAAACATTTCGCTGCACGGTTCTTATTTGTCAAAATTATTTAATTTAGAGCGAATGATACTTATGAAACGCTCATTAATGAGTTTCCCATAAATTCCTAAGGATTTTATTCACTCAATTAAGAATTATTTTAGTATCTGTGCATTTAAATACTATTTGAATATTAAAGAAACAATGTAAATTATATTAAGGAAACAATAGAACGTTAAAATACATTACATTCATTAAGCTCAATGTCAGAATCGAACATTTTAAGGCATTATTTACTTATATATTTGCTTATTTGAGATAGATACCATTTAAAAATCGCGGCAGTCATAGAGCGTTTGAAGATATATTTTTATTCAGGCTCTGCGGTCTTATTTATCTCTTTCCAAATTAAAGCCTGATACGATTGACGTAGAGAGTAAATAAAGTTTTAGAGCATGATAATCTACGATCCTGTCCAGTCTGAGGAAATGTTAGAAACAGGTAAGCGCATAAATGGTAAATTAGCTCAACAACACTCGGCGAGTTGCTTGTTCACGCGAGAAAAAGACAAGCTCGAAGTGCGTTGCTGCACGTTACGAACAAGTAAAAAATGTTACACTACGCACCAGTTGTAATTATAAACGAAAAAATTGATATTTTGCGCGCCGATCACATCCATTTGTCGTAATTAAGGCAGAGGACCATTGTCGGAATACACGAAATTTGTGCGGCCATATGCATCAACACAATAGGATAAAATCACTAGTTGTGGACCTCTTTAAAAAAAAATTCATTCTCTAAATCTGAATCAGTGGACAGTCACTAATTATCCAGTGGTATACCTAGCACTGATAATCAGTGAAGTTCAATTACAAAAAGAAAGAATGTTTGCATTATATAATTAAAATATTGACATTTGCACATTAATTTCAATCTTCCAATATCGTATTCATTGAATTTAAGCACTAAAACAAGATTAGTTAGATCACATAATAAAGATTAGCTAGGAATTTCATATTTAATTCTGATTACCAATGGCATACTTGGCACTGATATCAGTGATTATTTACTGAATCAGAATTAGAGAACTTTTTTTTTTTCAAAACAATATTAAATTGTCAATAAAATATTTAATAGAATGATGATTGATCATGAATGATTATGAATGATTATGAATGATTATGAATGATTTTATTCCATTTCATTACCATTTTATATATTTTAATTTGAATTAAATAAAGTAATGACAATTATTCACAAATTAAACCCCATGTACTAATTGCTCGTCAATTCACCAAATGCTTTATGCTTTTTGATGGCGTTACTACATCTCGTAAGAATAATAAAAATGATTTGCGCATGCATGTACAATATACATAACGAAATTATAATTGATGATCCACATCTAGTTCTAGGATCTAATTGTGGATCATGTAATTTTATAACACATTCAAGTTTATTTAAAATTAGTGACAGTTAAAAATCAATGATAATTAAAAAAATTAATGAAAATTAAACGTTTAGTAATAAAAAACAGTTAAATTATGAATAGTACTTTTTGCATACAAACATGTACTATTTATATTCTATTTTGATGTTTAAAACAAATCTTTTTGGGATGGCATCATTTGTAAGATTAGCAAGTTTTTAAATATTTTTGTAATACGCAATAAAAGTATTGTAACATGATTAAACAACTGCAGACATGTTTAATCTCAACTGAGCATAATGTTAATTTTTTCCATGAAATCTAATGCTATTTACTTCTTACTATAAAAACCATAGGACAATTCTTATGATATTATACTTTGAATGAATTTTTAAAAATATATACATTAGTTAACCACGCACATTTAATTATTATAATAGCATCAATAAAATGTGTAGCTCTGTCCCTAAATAAATAAATTCAATTCAATTAACACTTGAAAGAGACAAAACAAATGCTAAGGAATCTTGTAATATGTATCATTTAACAGAAAATATTATAATTACTTAAATATAAAAAGTGATTCGGAACTAATGCCTGATCCATATTTAGTACTTTTATCTGTCTAAAAAACCTTATCGACATCTTCCTTTCGAGCTTCATGTGCCAGGAACCAAATATTCGGATGTTTGACCTTTTCTAATTGTTCTTTCTGTTCAGAGCATTCTAATTCTGTTGCTCTATTTTTGCGAAAAATTATTCAGCAATATTACTCACGAAGTAGTCGAATGTGAAATAAGTAAAACGCAGTCTCTCTCAAACCGGAAAAATAGTCTGAAAATTATTATGTAAACATACTTTTCGAATACGTCTGTGCGACGCGTGTTACACGCGTATTAATCAAGAAATTATAGGACAAACGTTAATACGATTTATTTTAACTTGTTCCGAGAGAAGAATTAAGTCAGTAGTGATCAATATTATAATATTCGGCCAAGGGTAAAATGTCAGATAAAGCGCGCCGTTAACCTGGAAACGAATTATTATTACGCTATCCTAAATTCGATTTTCTTTCTTGGGACAAATGTTCGCGTGCCCGTCGATTTCGAATCGATCATCTCTCCGTTTATTCTTTCTTTTACACGAAATTATGCCGTGACAGGTCGATGTCAAGTATAAGGGACGTCGTGTCGGATGGTACGACCCTATCGCCTTGATATTTGGAAACGCTCTCCCCGTTCACCACGTACCATTCACCACGAACTCCCACGAGATTAATCAATGCTCGCCATAACTCCGAGAAACAAGATCGTTGCGCCTTTATTTTTACCTAGCGGTATTTTAAACTTCGGAATCTTATTTCACGGCAAAATTCGCGAGATATTTGCATAAAGAAAATGTTTTTCCTATTTTTTCTCATTTCTTATGTAGTCCAAAAGTATCTTTTAAAACCTCGGATATGGATAATTTTTTCGAGACTCGATACCCAGATACTGAATTGTATCGATAATTATTGAAGATTTACGATTAAACATTAATATATTACAGTCGTTACAATTGTTTCTCATCTCATCATTTTAATTTTTCACTGTCCATCCTAAAGGATGCCACGAAATAGAGATTCATGAACAGCCAAGTTGTACGGTTTTTACGTGTTTTATCTAATAATTACGAGCATCAGATGGGTTGAGTCTGTCCCTTAATCGCTGACTTACCGTAAGATAGTGAAAAACTACAATCAGCCATGTGAATATGTAATTGATGAGAACAAAACCACAAGTTTTCACAAAAGCCATCGCTGTCTCGCAGAAGCGTCAATTCCGCTCATTGTGGTTATGCTGGGCAAAGTGGATAATGGTGGTACTGCGACCTTATTTCCTAGGCTGTGTCGATTATAACCGATGCGGATATACCTCGCGAGGATATACGTTGCAAATATATGTCGATTTCGATGTACTCGCGTTGTCGGTCAGACACCGTGAATGTTATAATCTGCGTTACATCGCACCTTGATGATAGGCCTCGACATTATTTATCTTCGAGGCCCCGATGGTAGCCCCGTCGATCCTGTCATTCAATTGTTTGATAATCTAATAGAAAAGCCAGCGGTTAACGTCCCCTCCTCCCCCCCCTCCCTCTCTCTCTCTCTTTCTCTCTTTCTGTTCTACGTGAGAAAAATGATCTACAAGCGTGATACCGTAAACCTATTTTCAGAAATTGCACCTCGTAAAAAACGCACGAGGCGCATAGCGGAATATTGTCCATAACCATGTTCCTCCTTCTCACTTCTCCTCATCCATAACTCGATGCATATGGCGTCTTCCCCGGGATGCAGTTGATGCAACGGCAAATCACCGTCTCGGATTAGTTGCGTTTCTACGATGAGACGCGAATCATCCATTTTAATTGATTGTGCTCGAAACCTTCGGTGAACTTGAAAACGTACGGAGCAGTTTAGAATTATCACCTGATCGTTTGATCTCTTATAAGTGAACGGGCACACGCAAGCAATAGGAAGATAAATTTAGCAAAATTCCGAAGGAATTAATTTAAAAAATTGGGGTACATACCACTACATTCCTTATTTTAAAATTTAAATAATAAAACTAAAAAAATTAAGTAAGTTCCTTGAAAGAAAAAAATTAGTTGCGAATTAGACGGTAAAAAATGGCATAACATTTTTAATTGGCTGCAGCAGCCAATTTTTGGTTATCGAAAAATGTTATGCCACATTTTTTCTTTTAGCCAATCTTTTCTTTCATTGTAATAAAATAATGTAATACAATAATGTCAATAAAATAAAATGCTTCCAAACGGTTTGATTTTGTATAAATTTTTAATGTTTTTACATGCAGATATCGTTATCAAGCTCATTGTTTATTTTACTAGAATTTAATAAACAGCTAATAACAAGATGTAGACATGAAAGTATGTCAACCATATTAACTTTCATATATTATTACTTTTAATGATTCTTATTGCGATATTCGTGATATTTATAATTAATTTATGTGATCATTAAGTTGATTTATATATTTATTCATCATACTGAAGAGGATCCAAATTAGGATCGAAACGTTTCATGTCTCTTTTAATAAAGAATTTATAATTACACACTCACAATCTATGTCTTGATTCTTAAAGGCTACTTTTTAATTTTTTTATTTATCCATTAACCTATATTTTTTTAATGTATAATTAAAATTACGTTTTTAATTGTATTTTGAAGTCAGGGAGCGATATATAATTATATAACGACGGACGGGGAGGAAAAATATTAAAACGTTTACTCGTACTTGCGTAAGTGAGATGCGGTAAACGATTCCGTTCTTGCATGACTTTGATCTTATGGATGCAACGTCATTACATCTCTTATTTTCATTATACCTCTAATTTTAAATAGAAACTTGTCGACAATTCAGTCTCGCACCAGCCTTTCGACACGCGTTTTCTTCGTTACGTTCTTTAAATTATCGTGTAAAATCCAGGAAGTAGCTGCTCACGTTACTTCATAAAAATCTATCCGTTCCTCTCATCTTTTCGGAGAGTAAATCGCTGCGCTCACGCTACGTTGTATCGTGTTTAACAGCCATAAACACGTAATGTCTCATAATGAAAAGAGAAAGAAAAAAAAGTAAACCACCATCAGTTCTGGGATGCGGCTCATCGTCGAGACCCGATCATTCGTGGCGCCCTAACGGCGCGTTTCTGGACGCGAAACAGGTTGATGGTCCAATTAATGCGAGTACTCGCGTTAATAGATTAAACGTGCAGAGGCGTTATACACACGTCATGCCAGCATATTTCCCGGCGCACCCATCCTGTCCCTTCCAGGATTATCCTCTTCTTATGGATCCGATTGATTATCCTTGTTACTCGCGCTCGCGTCTCGTCTCGCAGCTACCTTTCGCGTAGAACGTGGGCACCGCACTCGACAAGTATTGACACGACACAGCGCCGAGATACAATGGAACACGAGGCGTGAGAGACAGGAAATTAAAAACGTGAAAATAACTACATTAACTATCAAAATTGCAACAAGGAAGAGCACGTCTTGAATCGATATTACTAGGATAGATAGATGGTATATAGATTATTATGGTATATTTCTAATAAAAATACTAAGCTGTACTTTTAAACCCTATAAATGCATGGACCGATAATTTTACATCTTTTATGATAAATATAATCTATTATATATATAAGTATCATTTTGATAGCTTGTATCTTGATGTTGCAATCGCTATAATAATAGTATAATAATTAAAGGAACTTTTATTAATTTATAGTCTTTTATTATCTTATGCTGTAAGTAGGATTGCCAAATCTAATATCAAGGACACGTCATCATTTCCAGGACATATTCACTAAAGAAAATAATCTGGTTGAATTAAATAGTAATTCTAGTTTAAAATGAACAAATCATTTTCTAAATTCTGAAGAAGATATTTTAAACTACTAAAATTCTAATTGAGATGACTAGAGTTCTAATGTCTAATTATTCTGGTAAAAAAAAGTTCTCTCTGATTTTTTGGATTTTTTATTCTGATAAAAATAAGAATTCTAGTAGATTTTATCAGAAATATTGTATCAACTAGAATTCCGATTATCTCAAGTATTTGAGTTAAATTTTCAGTTAGTATTATTCTCACGTAAACCATAAGCCATGAATTAACAATTTAATTTAAACATTTTGACCGGTATTCGTAGTTAGATCTTATATTTAAGATCGTATTAAGTACAGTCTTAAGAAGTCACGAACCAATTAGAAGGCCATATTAATGTCTTAAGATATTACTTAAGACAGTCTTGAAATAAAAACAAACTATGATACCATCCTTTGACTATGAATATCGCCTTTGACATATTCCGGAAATGTTGGTATTACATTTGGTAACTCTATTTGTAAGTTAGACCCGATAATACTTGTACTGTTTTAGCAATCTATCATGCAATTTTTCAAACATTTGAATCGCGCGACGAATGATTAGCGAACTATTTTTTTCGCAAATTTTTCTATACAGTATATAAATTTTTTTTATTTATATCAGAATTTGCAAAAAATCCTAGCCTTTTTTAACAGAGTTAAAAAAAAAATCTAGTCAAATAGGTTTTTATTTTATTAGTTTTTCTCGAGTTTTATACATTTGCATTTTTTATTTAATTTTTCTATTTTTTATTTATTTTTTGACAAAAAATTATTCCATTACGTAAGGTGTTAAAATATTTATTACTTACTGTAGATTTTTTTGTAAATTTGCTCAAAAAATGAAATTTTTAACTATGATTAATATTTGAAGAAGGATATAAATTAAAACAAAAATAAATTAAACAATTTTTTTAATTTTCTAAAAAAATCTAAAAAAAAAAGATTTTATATCGTATGAAGTCTCAAAATATTTATCATTTATTGTAAAGTTTTTTGAAAATTTTTTCAAGGAAATGATGTTTTTGAGAAATAAAAATATAAGAAATTAGTATAATTTAATAAATAGTTGAAAGAAAACTCGCACAAATAAATTTTAATAATTTCATGGAAGTTATATTAATTTATATTAAATATTTTTTTTCATTTATAGTATATTTTATGTACTGATATTAGTGTAATATAATAATATTAGTATAATATTTTACTATTACACAATTTATAATATTTTAGTATTATTTAATATTTAATATTAAATTATTATTTACATATATTATTAAATTTTAATTTTTGTAGATGAATTTTTAAGTTAGTTTTTTTTTAATGAATGAGCAATTTCATTTACACGACAATTCATTTTCAGCGACAAAAAATTCTGTAAGAATCATCAATCTAAGAAGATCTTTGTCTCGTTCGTGGTGTAGAAAAAAAAGTTTAAATGCGCCGTATATAATTAGTAAATAATAAACAATATAATTAGTAAATAAAACTGACGAAAGGATGAATAACGTTGTAAAACCTTGAGCGATTGAAAAGAAATGAAATAAGAGATTGCAAATTAATGTTCAATAATCTGCGTGTTCGATAAAGATATATCCTGCATTAGTGATGCTGCAATAAACTAACAGAAGATTTCGCAAAATCTAGCTGCGCATGGCTCCCCGACATTTCTATTAATTTCTCTCTGATATGCAATCAAGCGAGATGTAATAACGCGGAAACGTCCATTCATCATCATGATAGTGCAACGCGCAAGATGCAACGCCGCGCAATGAAGGCCGCGCGTCATTAATTAAACTGGAACGTCGTTTCCTTGATCGCGAATTAATGATTTCTTACTATCATTTGTTAATTCGAAATGAGTGCAACGCACAATTATTTATTCTGCAGTATCATTTCGCAAATTTGCTCACTTCATCGAAAATGTTTTTTATGTGCGTGCATGTATGTGTGTTCACGCATGTAACATACATTAAGAATGTCCGAAACAATTTTATATATAAATTTTATATATAAATTGATGTAGATCTTAATTTTTAAAAACGGTCCATATATATTTTTTAAATATAAATTTAAACTAAATTTGTAAAGTAATTCAATATTTAATTGAATTGATACTTTATTTTATTAAGTCATTCTTCTGTTGGTAAAGTATTTCATTTAAGAATTCGATTTGTCATCAAAGGGGTATCTTGAGCCAATACTGAATGTCATGTACAGAATTAATATATTATACTACAGTCATCATAAATCAATTGCTGCGAAAATGATTAATAGTTAAGTTTATCATACCACATTAATAAATTAAATAAGTTTATGATATAGGAACTGGAAAAGATATCTAAATGCGATATAGCGACAAGATTGATTGTTTTAAGTGTAATGCAATATGTGTAGGACAGACTAAGAGGCAGTTAAAAACGAGTGTCAATGAACACAAAGGAATATTAATAAAAAACAGTGATTATACCTCAATTATTTAAGAGTATAGAATGGTCGCAAAACATGAATTTGATTGGAAGAATGTTACGATTTTGGATGATAATGAACCTTCATATCTTAAAAGAATGGTGTCTAAGAAATAATCCAAATGGGAAAAAAAGGCTATTTGTATCAATAAGCAAAGTAATGTATCTCCTCATTTTGGATTCTGAATCTTCTTTCTTTCACTTGAATATTATTGTTCTCTACTGTATAGACATTCTGTGGATAGTTGAAATTATATTGTATTTGATATTTATTGTTGTATTGGCTTTCGAGGAGGAAGATTATAAGAATTTATAATTTTTAACTGTTTGAGACGGTTCGCTATAAATTAAATATTGTGTGAATATATTGGATTTGAAGATGCAGATATAATGCATCAAATCAAGCATGCATGAAATATTTTGAATTACGCTTTCTTACAATACGTTTTGGACACATAGTTTGTAAATGTTGTCAGACAGTACTTATATATTTTTGGATCTATGCATTCCTCGCATTCATCTATATATTCTACATAATAATATTGAAAATGATTTAATGTAATCAATTTTTGATTGTAACATTCTTATGAATATTTAGAGAGTTTTGAAGAGGATATTCATTTCTTATGCACATCAATGATTTTTTGTTACGACAGCGATGAGATATTATATATATATATATATATATATATATATATATATATATT
>NW_012130127.1:1018272-1020772 GCF_000143395.1 Atta cephalotes | reverse complement strand
TGTATATCTAGGTGTAAGAAATTTAAAAAAGACAATAAAATAAAAGGAAGGAAAGTTTTGTTATGCCTTTAACCTATAATCTACATAAAAAATATTCTTAGCGCGAAGATACTCTCTTTGACAGATACAAATTTTTACTTTTAAATCTCAAATCTTTAATCTCTTCTTCCTCGGTTCTTTCCGCTTATCATTTCATCTTTTGTTTGGATTTCAGGGTGTTGAAACCGCCCGGTGGTGGCAGCAGCGATATTTTCGGCGCGGCCCCAGAAGAAACAAGCCCACGGCGCATTAAGGCCCACAATCAGTCCCAGCTGAGCTCGGCCCTCTTCGGTGATACCAACGGCACCGACAACGCGACCGCTGCTGTGTCGCCTCGCAGCAACAAGCCCGGTAATGATTCATACAAACGCCTGTTTGGCCCCCCCCGATGCCCCATCCACCCCAAACGCGAGAAATCACATGCGCAGCAATATTCCCCTCAGCGGGGAATCGTCGATCTCGTCGCAATCGTCGGGCACCGCGATGTCGCCCGCGAAGAGCACGACCAGCAACAATTCGACGTCAGGCATCGCCAATGGCTATGCCAGCAACGGCAGCAACTCCTCCAATGATATGACAGGTAAGAGTCGGTGGCGAACGAGGAAGCGGTAACGAAGTCTGTCTCGGGGTGGACGGCAGTCATTTGTCTACTTTTTCTCGGTAGAATCTAGTTGTATCGTTAACGATATCTATAAATTAGCAATTCGATGATATTGACTATTTAATATTTAAAAATCACTCTCTTCTATGATATTATACCTAACAGAATAATTTACTTGGAATAAATTTGCAATTTTATTGGTAACTAAAGCCTCACTACTATCTTAGAGAGTGATGTATATATCAAGAGTGAAAAAGACACAATAAAAATATTCTTGCAAAATGTGTGTGTGCGTGCGTGCGTGCGTGCGTGCGCGTATGTGTAGACGTTTTAAAATGTTTTAAATGTTTTAAAATAACATTTGCAATCAATAGAACCGACTTGTAAATGTTGAAAATTTATTTTGTTAATTAATAAATATATTTGGAAATCAATAATATATTACGGGTGATTTAGAACACAACTCCGGTATCCTTGAAAAGTATTCCTACATGATTCTAGGATGATTTTTCCTTTACCAAAATTTGAGGTTTAGTTTTTGAATTAAAAGAAGAAATAGAATGCATTCGAAGAGACGCTATTCGTGATATTTAACGTTACAAAAACTAAAGTTTGCGGAGCTGCAGATAGCGCTAAGAAACATAATCATAACATCACTAATAATAGCGTTTTATATGATAACTGCATCCTATTAATGGTGTTCTTTCCAAGATTGTGTATTGGTAGCGTCAGCATTTGCAAGTCTTGTGAACAGCATTATCATGTCACTACATAAAGATCGTTTCCAAAACTGTTATAGATTATATAGTTCTCTGTATATTCAATTAAATCTCTGAAGAAAAATAGAGAATAGATTTTAGAAAAGAAAGATGTCGCGGTGACCGTAAAGAGAAAAAATAGAGACAATTCCAAATATACTGCATGAATGGAAAAGATCTGATTAATTTTGAGATGTATTTCATTAACATAAGATATCATTTTCTATATTTTTTAATTATTGTAAATCTTAATAAAGTTCATAAAACCTTAATTCTTGTCTGTAATAGAATTGTCTATTTTTTATTGCACATTTTTGTAAATTTTTTTTCATTCCTATTTTTATTTTTGCACTAAAAATCCATTTTTTTAAAAGGAAAATAAGAGGAATAACTTTCGATGGCCTTGACCTTGACATATGATATGTCAGAAACATGACAATCTGAACAATATTGAAAGAATTTTAATCATTAGTCGGACATATTGGATGAAACAAATGATGCTAATGACTTATATGACTATAAGTTTCAAACCTCAAAACTTGAGATTTACTTAACGAAAAAATAATTTATTTTAAAAAATTCCATTATAAGAGAATTCAATTTGACTTATATGACACTATAAATCCATCCAAAGTTAAATTTTTATCATCATTAAAGTACATTTTATTTAACTATTTTGCTTTTTATATATTTTTTGTTGTTATTTATCGTTTTCGAGATATTTTAATGCTTCCGGACTTTTTGAAGACCCTATATATTTATATTACTAATAATAAATAACATCAATAATAGTACAAAAAAATGTGACCTCAATATTTTATATTATTCTTTAAGTAAATAATATAAATTATGAAATACTTTCTCGCACTCCATATATATTATAAATACTTTACTATTTGTACGTTATGTAAAAAATAAAATATTTCAGCATCATATCTTTACCGATCAAATTCTAAAAATAATATAAATAAATTATTTGTAACGATGACATTTTAATTGTACAATATATAAAATAATATTGCTTTTATAACTTTAAAAAATTTGATATATATATATATATATATATATATACATATATATATATATATATATATATATATAT
>NW_012130127.1:1004727-1018252 GCF_000143395.1 Atta cephalotes | reverse complement strand
GAGTAAAACATATATTAATATCTTATACAGTATTATAGAAAAGCCAGTATTGTAAGGAGTATCAATATTGAGAATATATTGCTTCTGTTTCATATATTTTTTGAAAAAATGTTTCTAATCTACAAATCTTATTAAAAGAAATACATTTTTTTTCTAAAATTTTATTCTTTTGTTATTGACAAATAATAAAGTAAAAAACGAAGAATGGGATAATCTTCAAAAGTTGATTTTATTTTTTTAGAATGAATTCGGACAGCAAAAAAAATGGTTTATTACATGTCGAAATATCCTATGTACTTATTGCCAAAGTTCAATAATATTTTGAATTTCCAAGTTAGATGATTTTCTTTGTTAAAATTAAGTCAGGAACATATCTTTTCATGGACCGGAAGTTGTTCTGAATCATCCATATGTATATAGGAAATAAATATGATTTAATTTCTTCCCTAAACAAAAGATAGTTTTTGATTTATTTTATAATTTTATTTTATCGATTGCAAATGCTTTATTAAAAAATGATTTCTATTCAAATATAATTTGAGAAGTTTTATTGTGTTTTCTTGCTTTTGACATCACAATCTAAGATAGCAGTAAGATGCGTAAAGAAGCCTTAATTTATGGAACTGTTGTAAATTATTTACCTTGAAATATCGAATATTCGATAATGTCGGATTAGATAAAGATGACTGTCTTTGAAAATGTGCAGATCCACCCCGAGACTCCCTAAACTGTTTCCACATTCAGGTGGTGCTCCTTTCTAAAATGCCAAGAGACGACGATCCTGATCTAAATTGAAATATGTGTGTCGCAGGCTCTTGGCGCTAAAAATCGCTTTCCGTTCTAATTATCACGCTCTTGTCGACGGGAAGTAACTTTCTCATCGGAAACCGTATTTGATCTCTAGAAGTTCACGCTTATTAAAAATACACGCGCAGAGAAACTTTGCTTCGCGTTTTGAGAACGATTTTCTCGTAAAGAAAGATAAAAGATTTCGTTATTTCGATTACGCTATAGACGCGAATACTTACATTGAAAACATACCATATTCGATCGATAGTGCGATCTTTTATTATTTATAAAATTCTAATGGCGAAAGTTCTTTGATCGGCCGCGAAATCGATATGCTTTTTTCTTTTTGCGCAAACAAACCGAGTTATCGCCGAGTCAATTTTCGGCCCGTCGATACGGAGCTAGCGAGACACTAAGGATTCTAAATGAATATCACTGACTAATATATATCGCTCTTTTTTTTAATATATGTCACCTTCCTTGAACTGTTCACAAGCAGCTTTTAGGAGAAAGAAACGATTTCGTAAGTGTGTAACGAGACATTCAAGTAGATGACACACGACACTACCACACTTTCTTTTTTTATCATGATTAGACGCGAATGAAAATTGCTCGAGAATTATTTCTCTCGACGAAAAAAAAAAAAATGATAGAAGCTCTCATGGAAAAAATTGAATCGTGACTGTTACGATGAAAGAAACGTTTGATTTGTCGTGGGTTTCGTAAAGAATTCGCATCATCACGTTATTTCAGGGCCTGCCACAAAAGTAGGAACACATATTTTGAGTTAGACATGCCATATTTCCGCTTAGGCCTTAAGTTTGTATCGTACATTCTGCTAATAATATTATATCTTGCTTTACGTTAAATTATAATTTATATTGTTTCCCGCATACTTGTGATGAACTTGTAGTAAACGACATTGAGGAGCGGCAAATCATGACGGAAATTTATGTTTGTAATTATGTTATTAATTTTTAAATGTTATTAATTTAAAGTAAATTATTATTTTATGTCATCAATCTTGTCTCTGTAGATATTACTCTGTAGATACTAAATACACTGAAAGAAAAGTAGGTACAAAGAAAAGTGTTTAGTATTTGTGACTACAATTGTATAGTAAATATGAGATTGTATAGTAAATATCAGAAGCTCCAGTTTTACAGTATTACTGTTATAATATTAGTGACAATAAGTACATTTATAGTTTTATATAAAAAAGTTTAGTTAACATCGAAAATGATTATTAATTATAACCGATGTGAACCTGGCGCTCAACTTTATCAAAAATAAAAATTAATACTGTTTGTACCTCATTTGTACTTCGTTTGTTTACCGATCATTATTTCGTTTGTAACTCAAATAATTAAACAAAAAATGAAAAATAAAAAATGATCAGCGCGCAACTTTAAGATTTTTTTAATTTCATTTATGCCATTCGAAAGAGAATCGTTTCTACTCATTTATATCTCTTCTGTTTTCCTTTGTACCACAAAGAATTCGGAGATACAGCGATTTCAAAATTTCGGAAATGTAAGAGGGGAAGTCGGCTATTTTTAAAGATACTGAAATGGATCCAACGGCATTCGAAAGAGAATCGTTTTGTACCCGTTTGTATTGTAACCTTACTTTCGTTTTGTACCTCAAAGGGTTCGAAGATATAGCGCGTTTCAGTTTTTGCGTGACCCCTACGTAGCGCATTTTTAAAGATATCGAAATGGGACCAATGGCATTTTTAAAGATATCGAAATGGGACCAATGGCATTGGAAAGAAAAATCGTTTGTACCTGTTTGTACCTCTCCTTTCATTGTTGATCCCATTTCGATATCTTTAAAAATGACCGACTTCCCCTTTTGGCGCATTTCCGAAATTTTGAAATCGCTGTATCTCCGAACCCATTGAGGAAGTACAAATGAAAGTAGGAGAGGTATAAACGAGTACAAACGATTCTCTTTCGAATGACATAAATGAAATTAAAAAATCTTAAAAAATCTTAAAGTTGCGCGCTGCCCATTTTTTATTTTTCACTTTTTGTTTAATTGTTTTGTTTGAGGTACGAACAAAATAATGGTCGGTACAAATGAAGTATAAATGGCCTACGATATTAATTTTTATTTTTGATAAAGTTGAGCGCTAGGTTCACATCGGTTAAATTATAAATATAATTATATGTTAGAATTATAAATATGTAATTATAATTACTAGCATTACATTGTAATGCTAATAATAACTATAAAAAGGAAATTCCTAATCACACAATTATTTTATTAATTATTAGTAATTGTAGTTACAAATACCAAATATTTTTTCTTGGAATATGAATAGATATGTTCTCTTGATTGTAATTTGACATCCAGCTTTGAAAGATAGATTGTCAAAAGAATCCTTTGTCAAAAAAATATTTCGATGTCGTTTGCGAAAAGTCATTCACGAATTTTCGCAGACGAGGTACATCATCAAAACAACTTGATCACAATACATTTACTTTTAATTGCAATAACCTTCGATCCGTTTAACAAAAGCGCGAACGGTACCGCGGAAATATTTTTTCACGATAACACCAGCATATTAATATCAGAAAGAAATTCCGACGATATATCTATACATACATTGTCGGTAATGATAAATATGGCAGTTTTTCTTTTTCATAATTGGCATAACACGCGTGCCACTTTGTCCTGCTTTCTCACGATGCTATTATTGTTTCTGTATTTTTGTTGCTATGTAAATATTCATCTACCTTCCTTCACAACTTGAGCACACACTATTTCTGTTTTGCTTTTATCTTAATTTTATAGTACGGACGAATCCAAGATCGGAGACGCTCTTTAATCAATAATAGATACCGAATCATTAACTTAAATGCTTGATGTCACAAATAATTCTAAAATAAGATATTATATATACAGAGTGTCTCAAACTTTTTGATCCACCGCTTGCGGACAAGTAGAGAATTAAATTGACAAGGGGAGTCCCAAAAGTGTTTATCGTTTTTCAATGTCAATTCGATGAATTCTTCTAGAATTTTCTGAATCGAAAAAGTTCTCTAAAATTAACGCATAGAATTTTAAGAATTCTTTAAGAAACATCTTTAAATTTTAAGATATTTCATAAAGAATTTTGAAAGATATTTTAAAATTGTTTGCGTCGATTTTATCCGTTTATTCAGTACTCTTTAGAAATTAATATCTCATTAATCATTGCGAAAATTGCAAAATGATACAGGACTTTTCGACTTAGTTCAGTTCGATCTACCTGCCTACGAATGGTACATCAAAAAATTTGGGACATTCTATATATGTGCGCGCGCGCGCACACACAATAAACATAATAAATTATTATACAGTTTAGGTAAATAAAAAGACATTCACAATATAGAATATACGAAATTGACTTAAAGTCTCGATAATTTTTTCGGGAAGGGACAAAATAGTATCTGCGATCCGTCCGTACAAATTGCGGCGTATTAACACAAGTTGGTTGGGTTACGGTTGTGGGTTTTGCGACGATGTTACGGTGCATGGGGTGAAATGGCTCTGTGGGTTCTTACGCACGTCACTTCGCGCGCACGTGGCGGCGAAAACGTGGGCTGTCAAACGGTGCGCAAACCGCCACCCCCGTCGCCGCATCCCCTCGACAGGAGGATTGCCGACGCGCAACCCAGTCACCGGAGACGGAATCGAGGTGACGCCCATGAGGCGCATTCCACGAAAGTATCGAGGTAACGTTCACTAATTATGTGATTCTTCCAACACTACATATTTTGCTTAATCCCTTTTTTGCGATATTACGTTGATACGCGTCTCGATCCTCATCTGATTTCTGCCTTTGCGGAATTTCATTATTTGTGTTTCAAGATAGCCGACGAAAATATGTAACCTAACAACGACTAAATATAAGTCGCCAAATAATTTTATATGTATATGATTTTTTCTAATTGGTAAGTGAGTAACTTGAGGCTTAAGTGACACTTTTTTTAAGGTGGTTCTTTAGTAAGTCGAATTACTATAGAAACTCTAATTTTTTTATAATGAAGTTGAAGTACCGAAATTGTGTACAAAATTCTATAGGTTAACGATGAAATAAGAGAGGAAAAAAATATTGACAATGTAATTTTTCACACATAATTTAATGATAGATAAGACTCGCAGACACTTTCGACTAACTGCACACAAATTTTTTACCATAGACTTTTCTCAAAAACGGGATTATAATAGTTTACAAAATTATGATTTTAATTTTGTAAACACAAAAAAGTAATAGATCAACGGCCATTCTGGAAGATATTTACGTGCATAAATCTGCATATAAAGGACTATGCCCAGTTTGAGCCCCGGCTGAACAATATGGAAACTTAACTAGGATTGTAAAGCATAAAAAAAGGATTAAAAAGTTCCATATGCACTTTGTAAAATGCAATTTTGTAAAATGAGTCCCTTGAGTACTACAGCTCTTCAAATTTCGCTATTATGACCATGTAGGATTGGTTTTATTCGATTTCTCGAATCTAATATCTAGAATAATCTTAATGAAGTCCAATCTTAATGAAGAGAACTAAAACCTTTTTTAGACTTTCAGACTCCAAATGAATTATAAGTGATATATACTAACCGACGAAGAGGAGAGAGAAAGAGAAAGAGACACTCAAAATACGAAACAAAAGGTTTTAATTGCCTAATTGAAATATGGTCAATATGAACCTTCTCTCTTCAGCTTCCCTATCGAAACTCTCTAAAAGTAAAAAAATATCATTAACTGTTCTTGCTGGATATCTTCGTCAAAATGTTGGGCATATCCCAGATACCATATAACTGTCAACCGGATTAATGAATTGTACCAAATACATTTTAGATGTTACTTCATTGTGTTTAGTACAATCGGTTATCGCAAAGAGATACCCTGGACACAGAGAAATTGGATAAGACTAGTGGTACATGATTATAATATCGAAACTTGGATAGTACCAGCACTCAGGAAACCTCTCCTATAAAGTTGGGCTTATGGAATTTTTTATTCTCTTTTGATACCTTAAAATTTGAAGCATGTCTCAAAGTTGTTCATCCGAGGCCCAAATTCCCCTATAAAACTGGGCATAGTCCCAGTTTAATCTCGAAAAATAACAACACAATCTCATCTTGTTTTCGTTGGGTGAAAATGCTGCTTTTGCTTTACTATCGTAAATCAAATCGTTCCATACTATTTCGTTGAGAACTACACGTAGTTTTAATATTTCATCCAAATTATGCAGATATTTATAATTTTGGGTGGATCCTGCTGAGGCATCTCAAATTTTCGGCACTTTACTAAAGAACTATCTTAATTTTTTTTTATGACATTTTTGTGTGAAAGATATTTCAAAATTAAATTAAGTATTTTAATGTAAAGTATAAGTTAAATTTAAGTTTAAATTAAACTCAAGTTGCAAAAATTCTTAGGTAATCAAGCTAATTTTTTGAACACGAACGTTTCGAATGAAGGAACAAATTAATTACTACATGCAAGAATTCTATTTTAAAGCAGGAATTACAATTGAATATATCCGCTGATAAATTCGTGCTAATTATAAGTGTAATAATGTAAGTAAAACCTCGTTACCCCCCCCCCTCCCCCTCGCAGCACGTGCAACTCGTAAATTGCGATAACAACGTATTAATAATTATAAGAAGTAACTATACGAACACACAATAAATATTTATACGAAGGAAGTTTAAGTGCACACATATTTTTTCAACGAGCATTCAACGAGGCTTGACTGCAATCTTGCAAGATTGAATCGAGATTTGCAACGCGTGTATCCATGATAGATAAAGGTATTTTGATTCATGGAAACATTCTCTCGCAACCGAGATTCCGAATATAGCGAATCCTGTATTGAACGCTACAGAATTACGAGCGTGGCGTACCATTTCGTATCTTTCGCGTTGTTTAATTGCAGCATTTAATACGGTCTGCGGCATACCATCGCTCATCACAGAGAAACATTTAGTGATCGCACACTCAGAGAGAATAGAATATTTTTTATAATAATGACAATTAAGTTGTAACTGTGCAAGTTTTATATGTAGAATTATAATTATATAATTGAATTACCATTACGCGCAAAAACTTATTAATTTTAGTAACCTTATTCAATTTTAGTTGCAATAATTATAAAGTAGTTTACTCAAATATGTATACATTAATCTTACAAGTAAAACTTATATAGTTGTCACTCACATTTATAGTTGCTATTATTACGTTTTTTTTCTCTGAGTGCGCAGAAATAGAAATCTACAGAGAGGTTCCAAGAGGACCGCATGCTATTTATGTTTTAATGTTGGCATGTGGCGTTGTTCGTTGAACTTGAGAGTTCGACGTGCGTCAAATGATAATACACAGTTGATAAAACTTGAATTAATAATTGCAAGTTAAAATTAATGAGATCATCTTTTGTGTAAAAAGAATATAAAACGATTAAAGCATTAGCGAATTTATGTTCGCGTTATTTGTGCTCATGTCCCCATTTCCTATATTTAATTTAATTCATTATAAATTCGAACAAATTTAGATTCATTCGAACTTTACATTGGAGACTCGCTTAAGTCGTTTAGAAAAAAATTATTAGACGATATTCAAACGTAAGTGAATTCGACAAGTAGGTATTGCTAAGCGAGTCTTCAGTCATCATTCATCACCTCGCGTCCCAGCATTCGTGGGATGCTACGGTAAGTTCATGCGATCATGCTAGAGCGTAATAAATAAGTAGCATCATATATATCGTTGTGTCTTCTCGTAGTTTATTACAGGTGTTAATTCGTGGTATTTATAGACAATATACGAATTTGTTGTTCAATGGCTTTACGATTGAATTGTGTGCTTAATCGCCTATTAAAATTAAACAACTCCTTACCATTTCCTAATCCCTCTATATATTAGATAAGCTTTCAACTCGTGCGACAATCATGATTGTACTCGTGGTTATAATTGTATGAGTTGAGGGACGATGTCTTAAGATATATTAGGTGGGGGACTACATTCTGTAGCATATGTAGTAGTGTGCGTGCGTGTACGACGTTAGCATGTGGGTTTTAATCAGAATTTGTCAACATCTTTCTGTTAGGAACATAATGAAATCTATTAATACATACACGACTTAATTTCTTAATGTTTTACTTGCCGTGACATATTTAACATTTTGCTCCTCCAACTCCAAATGAAAATGATCCTGCTACAATTTTAGATATTTTTCTTCATAGAAAAATATTTAATATTTTGTAATTATAAATTACTGCTAAATATAATGTTTATAGTGTTTTGAAAAGCTCTCGAGATAAGCTACAAGAATATGCAATGAAAAAAAATGGGGATTTCTAATTTAATAAATAATTGATTTAAGAGGATGCTGGAGCCGCCTGTATTACTGCAATTTTTTATTTTCTTCAGCTTTGAATACAAAATACACCAAATATTAACATGTACATTTTAATCGTAGAAAAGGAATTTTTATTCTGTGAAATCACTACGAAAAAATTTGACAGGAATAAAAACGTTAAAAACGCTAGTTTTATCGGTAATATTAGGTAGCTCCAGCATTCCCTTAATCTTGACCTAATATTATAGTTTAATCTTGGCTATCCAAGATTAAACTATAATATAAGATCAGTACAAAAATCTTTTTAAACCCTACTTTTCTGAAACACTTTTCTGTAAAACTTATATTTTCCGAAATATTTAGCGATTCCGTTACTTTTGCCTTATCCTATATATGTGTGAGATATTAATATAGTAGTATATAAAGATATGTCGATATTTTGCATTATATCAGCATTAAAACAGCGATCTTGTCGAAGTTCGGGTTTCACTTCAGGATTAACCCTTCAAAATTATGTTATCTTTCATCTGCCGTTTTTTGTGCAATATTTTGCTTTGAAAAGGAAAGGGGAACTGAATTAATTGTCAATAATGAGAGAAGAAGGAGCACATGAGGATCAAATAAAGAAGTATTTTAAAACATGAAAAATCAAAAGTATGTATTAATATAAATATTCTATAATTGATTAAAAATATAACATGTTTCGGTCTCGTCGATTAACTCGCTCGATTGAACCTTCTTCAGATATGCATACAGTGGATGTTACATTGGATGAGAGCAGTCGAATAGATGAATTAATTGTGAATTCTTACACTCTGAATCATTTGCATGCCAGAAATTTATCTGTTCGTTAATGTATATAGAAATGAAACGTAGCGTGCTCTTTAATTTTTCATATATTCTCATATATATCTGTCTTTACGGCTAGAATTTTATATAACGTTTTTATACATACTTACTCGTGATTACGAGTGAGTACGATTATTGATGTGTTACAAAACCGATACAAGTGAACCTCTGTTTTCTCTAAATAACGCGATGCAATTTATTTAAAAAATAAATCAAATATTTAACAATTTTTTTATTAAATATTTGATTTTTATTCATATTATGCAATTATAATTATTAATTATAATTGCATAATATGAATAAAATCACGCAGCTTCTATTTGGAAATTGCGTATCGTTAGGACTTCGTTCGGTTTGAATGCTTTCAAGCACTTATAAATATTATTAACATCATTCATTTTGGCGATGTAAGCTATTAAATACGCGTTCATAACTCGTATCTACAAATGCTTACATATTTCATCGAGATAGGGCAGTAAAAGCGTGAGCACTTATAAGCACTTATTGGCCAAAATGAATGGAAATGATTCCAGCTGTTTTTGATTAAGAATTCTAATTAAATACAATAGCTATGACGAACGATTTCGATGTGAACGCTAGTAACGTATGAATGTTCGAACTGAATATAGCTTAGAGCTGTATTGAAATTAGTGAGTCCCCTACAGCATAAAGTTGCAACAACACTGCTACAATATTGTAGCAATATTGCATATTGCAGTGATATTTTAGAGATTTTATAGCGATATTGCTGCAAATTCTGTTCTATATGGAGAGTCTTAGAAATAATTAATATGAAAAGAATATGTAAGATCAGTTAAAAATGTTTAAGTAAACGTTTATGAAACTTTTATCAAACGTTCTACTAGGTCATTCACTATTTTCGCCGTAGCAGGTTTGAATTTGAATTGAATCAATGACGTCACACGCTTTACTTTATTAAGAGAGTTTCACGCATGATATATTATTTTATTCTCGTTGTTTATCAAATATTAAAAATAAAATGATAATGAATATACTCTATCAATAATAGAGCGTTCAACGTCATTAATCCAACCCAGATTGGTTAAAACCCACTATGATCGAAAATGCTAATAGAATAGTACTGGAAAGAATTTTGTGCAGTGATGAGATCAGGAGAGTCTATATATAGCGACTTGGAACATAGAATTGTATCGTTCTTTCGAACAACATTTCGTTCTTTTCGATTAATTCCACTTATCAATTCTTTGATCTTATGAATTTCGCAGTGCGTCCTCTCATTCATTGTCTGCGAACCTTTGGTCTTTTTAATTAGCATTTTTCCAAATTTCGAAAAGTAGGATGGTCTGTAGGTTCGTTTTGCTACATAAAATCATTACTGCATAATTACATAAGTCTTTTCATCAGATTTTTATAATCTAATAAGATATGAAAGTTTCATGAAAATTTTTTTAATTTAACATTTTGCATATTCCTTTCATTCGCAACTAATGAAATTTAGATGTCGATTAATTTTAAATCTCAATGACTAAATTTTAAAAAAAGAGAGAAGAAAATATATATATATATATATATATATATTGTCCGTTCTTATATTTAAGACCGTCTTAAATACAATCTTAAAATGTTATAACCTAATTACAGAATCGTTTTAGTATCTTAAGACACTTACTCAAGATCTTAAAAAAAACGAAGAGAATGGAGTGTGAATATCAGCCAATTAATTAAACCATACAGCAGATTATTTGCCTTTATTAGTTAATTACTTAATTTTTCAATACTCGGTCATCGAACAAGAAGCTCACGATAGCGAGATTTCTAAAAGAAAATACTAGACGATTAAATAGTTGGCCAGATTTCAAAAATATCAGAAATCAAGTGAAATTCGTTCACGACAATCTTATTAATAAAAAAATCGTTTCCACAGATGGCAATCCTGTAACCGGAATCGGCTACGCGTCCGAGTCGCAGAAGAACGGACCAGCCATGCAGAACGGAATTGCCAGTTCGAATTCCAGCAACAGTGGCGAGAAGTCGAACGATACGTCGCCGGCGACGGCAAAGCCGCCGACGCGCACTCGCGTCCCACCCGGTGGCTATTCATCCGGACTCTGGTAAAGAGTGACGTCGCCAACAGGGGTTATATCCCACTCCCCTTCCCCTCCTTTTCCAAAGGGGAATATCTCAATTAATTTTTTCGGCCCTGTACTCTTAACCCATTAAAGCCCGCAAATCCATCTAGACAGCCTTCTAATCGTCATCCGTAGAATATTCTAAACGGAAGTCTATTTTGCCACCGTCTACCCGTGCAGCAATGGGTAATATCTTTTCTATGATTTTTCTAGAGATACCTAATAGAAAGAGGCAAGATAATAAATTATGGGCTTTAGTGGATTAACGCTACACATCACTCTCTTTTGCTTTGTACTAATTCAAGGAAATATACAGAGAAGAGTAAGAACGAACTTTTAGGCTTCTTGATTCTCGAAGTAACTCTTTCGGCCTTCGGAGAGAACAATAAAATTGATTTCACATGCTGATGATGAATCGCTTCTTTCAAACGAAAACATTCAGCGATGTTCAGTTATTATTATTGTCGGGGCCAAGAGAGTTCAATGAAAGGGCGGATGAAAGTAATGATAAAATCGTGGATGTTAATTCCTCAATAAATTCGCAACACAGAAACGAGCAGTTGGTCGCGTCCGACCAACGATCGAACGATAGGGATTCTGTATTTAAATTTATCGAGATTAGATACTATCTGAATTTTTTAAATTTCAATCTCGTGACATACGAATTCTATTTCGCGAAAGATTAATTACTGCGTGATCGATTGCATAGAAAATAAAGAATGAGAGAATGGAAACAAAAGTGTTTCCAGATATTTAAGCTTCCGCAGCATTTCTTAGCGTGAACGACGTGTACGAGGGTTCAATGGGTTCCTTATAAATTATCGAGCCTTCAGTCAACAACTATACAGCACGAATTTATTGCGTAACTGTATAAAGATAGTTAAAGCGATCATCACGCGTAAAGCGTATACCTCCGGCTAGAACGTCGTACCGCATCAGCGATTCACGAATAATAAATCCTTCGTTAAGAAGTGCGATTCCTTATCGGCGAACGATTTACATATAATAAGTCATATGAATAAGCGGAGAATAGATCTTCTTCTTCTTTTATTATGGTTCTCGTTCACTGATATGTATCCCCCGCTTTTCAATACGGGTTCAATATGGCCAGTGAAATCAACGAAAAAATGTGTAAATCGAATAAACGTTTCAAGTTAACAAATATTTGTCAGGAGTAATCACAAAAGGCGCCTGGTTTCGTCAAAAACTTGAAAAAAAACATACATAAGAAAATATCTAACATAGGTATATCACTGACAAGATGATAAACAGTCAGCCCTGAGTAAATTTTCGTATCAAAGAAGTAATTGGAAAGAATATCGATATTATCGATATTATCGATGTTATTGATATAAATATTTAAATAATGTATCTATTATATTAATATTTAAATAATGTATCTATTACATGACTTTTATTATATATCCTGCATAAATAAGTACTTATAATATATTGTATCACAAATAGGATAATGCATGGAATATTATAATGTTAACAAAGCTGTAAATAATATGCGTCTAAAAAACATTGGATAATAATGAATTATAAAATTAATATTATATTTATGGGCTAATTGTTTAAATTTTAAAAGTCATACGACTCCTCCACGATTGTCGATCTTCAATAATATCTTGTCAGTGGATAGCCACAGATTTACAACTTTAGATAAACTTAAAAAGAAGACAAGTTTACATTTGGGACTTGCGATTTAGCACTCATTTAAAAAGGACAAGAAATTAGCATTTAGTTTTTCTTAAAATATCTACTAATAAATGTCTTTTGCTGTATCAATCATAATCTCATCGTAAAATTATAATATAACTCGAAAATTATGTGCAATTTTACGATATATTGCGATTTATTGATACTCAACTCAAATGTTTCGATGTTTTCATCGTTTTTCAAAATGTTTGCAAACTTTGAGTCTACATAAGTAAGAGCATTGCTCGTTTTATTCGCGATTTATTTCGTTACCGCGGCGTTTTGCTCGTTTCCAGTGTTGCATGTTCATTAACCCCATCTCGAGATGAAGGGCAATAATATATTCATGCAAACAAAAGAGTATCGAGATCGTAGAATCTGCGATTGTTACTATAAAATATTCGATGTTGATTAGGAACGAGAATAGAGGGAAAAAATCGTTGCCAATCAATCCTGCCAAACATCGAAGAGATATATTGGAAAAAAACGTCAGAACAACATACGATTATTTGAGATAATTGAACATTTTGAATGGAGTAATCGTGATATTTTTTAAAAAGGGGAAGAGAGAGAGAGAGAGAGAGAGAGAGAGAGAGAGAGAGAGAGAGAGAGAGAGAGAGTAGTAGTAGTAGTAGTACGTAGTAGTAGTAGTAGAGTAGAGAGAGAGTAGAGAAGTAAGTACGTACGTACGTAGTAGTAGTAGTAGTAGTAGTAGTAGTAGAG
>NW_012130127.1:980075-1004707 GCF_000143395.1 Atta cephalotes | reverse complement strand
GAGAGAGAGAGAGAGAGAGAGAGAGAGAGAGAGAAGAATTTGAGTCGTGAACGACTAGATGTAGAACGTGAGAGGAATGGACTGAAAAATAGCAGCACGTTTGACAGATGAAATTGCGAGATGGAGACCTCGGAATTGTACATTAGAAGTAGGAATATGTTATTTCGAGAAATAAAAGTGTACTATGTATAACTCATTGAAACCAAGTTTCAAGTGCTTTCTTAATCTCTCCGTGCCTTCTCGATTATATTGATACCGTTCGCGCGAATGATCAAAGAAAGACCGAAGCTCCGTTTTTGCTCGCGAGAGATTAGCCTCGGTTTTGAATGGAACGAATGAAAAGAATGACGATAATGGGGGTTTATCAGGCAGAATGGGGGTTTATCGCTCTCAAAGGGAAACATTGGAGCTATCCCTCATCGATTTTGATGAATTTTGTGTATGTTGTAGAATATACAAAAATATTAGATCCATATTTTTTTTTATCAGCGTATCTCAAGGTTTAGGGGATGAAACATCCCCTCGAAAAATATGGATTTTATCGTTTTTAGCAAATATCTTCGAAATTATGTGATATATAAAAAAATGTTTAATACAAAAATTATATGGTATTTTGTGCTCTATATAATGATGTATTCACTTTTTTTAATATTAAATTTTTTAACTTTCCTCCACCGCCACTCATTTAATTTTGCAAAATTTAAAAATTTGATATGAACAAAAATTAAAGAGCATCAAATGCCGCATTTATTCTTGTATAATAATGTTATGTTTCCACGATCAATTTTTGGACAAACCAAATGATAACATCGCTATAGGAGCCGCGCTGTAGATAGGTGTTATTATTTCTTTTCAATTCTTTACAATTCTTTCTTCCTTTTCTTTTTATTAATCATTCTGTCATTACACGTATTTCTGCAGGCGTTTAAATACAGTATGCTTAAAAAAAATGTAATAAAATACAAATTTTGTTATAATAATCTAAAGAATTATAGAATAGTATAGAATAATAACATCATAATATGTAAAAGAACAGTATAGTGATACAGATTTATAAAAACAACAGAATTTATACATGAATAATATATTATATTTATAATACATATTCATTACAAAAGTGGTAGTCATGAAAAAAGTTATATAAAACGATTTTTTTACACCAAGAACACGTAATTATTGCAGTTCCGCCACAAATTGAATTTTACTTTTAAGTCAACAACTTTGAAAACAAAATTCAACTGTTGATGTTTTAAACTCTGCAGGTCTACTCAGTATATATCCATTTTTAAACCATGTAAATTTAAATAAATTTTTAAACTTAGGCGATGAGAATTGATGATGCGTTAATGATTGTAATTTCAAGATATTATTTCTAGCATGAAGATCAATTGCAAAAGATCTAACAATATAATGTATCAGAAAAATGTTTAATAAAATTTTTTCACAATCGGAAGCCATAAACATCTAATGGCTGTATCTTTCCTATTAGTTTCCGAAATTATGTTGGGACAATGTTCACTCCATAAGTCTAATAGTAATACTGATTGTAGTTCGACATTCGAGAAAAATACTTCTTTCAATCAAGTTTTTATGTGATTTGATGTTAATTTACCTGAGAAACCGTAATGAAAATATTAAATTAGGTTGAATATATTTTCCTATACTCTTGAACCAAATGTTTCTATAATTTCTCTTAATACTATAAAAAGAGATGATAATAATCTACATCGGCGGAAATAATCGGCTGTATAGTAACACTGTGTGTTGTTGCTGATATAGATTGTATTACAGTTCTACTTTTTTCCTACTTTTATGTGATAAGGTACGACCAGAGTGCATTTTCAATTGGAATCCACTTTGATCCGAATTATATATTAATATTAATATTTTCCCATAGCGATGAATATATAATATTTTACGTTTTCAATAAATGTATTATATTTATTTTCCAAATCGTCTTTTGATAGCAAAGATTTTTTGTTACAAATTTTATTGTTTTTCGAGACTATATTATGTGTAATTTTGAATTTTCTCACCTACGTTTCTGAAGTTTAAATCCTAGTGTATTTTCTTCATCTTATGCTCGAGAAGATTATTGAGCGATGTTTTTTATGTCATGCAATAATTATTCCCTTTCAAGCCCTTTCATTGAAAGAATTTAATGTGTATTCGGAGATTCGTTTTAATTTTTTATTTTTACTACAATCTTCATTGTTTTTGTCCTGCCATTGTCGTAGTTGTTCGAATCGATGTAATTTTTTTAAATTTTTGTCTTTCTAACTCTTTTAAGCAAACTTCGTTTGGTTTTGCCTCTTTTCCAGTATTCCACGGTTTGCCTTTTATATTCATTTGATAATGCTGCTTCAACAGAATTATAGAAAAATATACCTTATAATATTAAGTGTAGTAAAAAGAAATCCATTATTTTTCCATTCAATTTCATGCAAAAATAACGGATTTCTTTTTACTACACCTAATATAAGGTATATGTATTATTATTGTATGTATTATTATTGTATTAAAGTATATATTATATTGTTATATTGTTATATATGCAGGTTCATCCATACTTATATCGTAATTTCGTGTAGTAAGTTGATATTATATCATTAAGATTAATTCATTTTTTTATTGTATTATAAGAAAATATGCACAAGTGCAGAACAACTGAAAAGAAATAATAATATCTACCTACATCGCGGCGCTTAGTACGAAGTTATCATCTGATTTTTCCAAAAATTGAATCGTGGAAACATAACATTATTATACATAAATAAATGTGATATTCGATGCTCTTTAATTTTTGCTCATATAAAATTTTAAAATTTTGCAAAATTAAAAAAATGAGTAGGGATAGGGGAAAGTTAAAAAATTTGATATTAAAAAAATGAATACACTATTATATAGAGTACAAAATATCATAATTTTTGTATTAAACATTTGTTTATATATATATAACATTTGTTTATATATCGTTTATATAGTTTTGAAGATATTTGCTAAAAACGATAAAATCCATATTTTTCGAGGAAATGTTTCATCTTGAGATAACCTGATAACAAAAAATATGAGGATAATATGTTTTTATATTCTACAATATATCCAAAGCCCATCAAAATCGTTAAGAGACGGCTTCCCTTATCAGATTTATTCGCGAAACTATTATTATTTATCTATTTATCGGTATTGTATACTTATCTTCTTTTCAATCGGGTGACGAAATCGTCCGCCTGTTGCCCCGCTTCACTTACGATAGCTATCATACTGCAATCTAATATATTTATTTCGTAGTAAAGAGCTCGTGCACATGTATTAGCGTTTCTCTTTTTTCCACGCAAAGTTTCTTACGCGATTGTTTGGTGTGAGTAAACATTGTAACACAATGCATTTTCGTACTCATCATAAGTAGTCTTTTTATACTCTGGCAATGATTAATAAAATTTTGTAAGCAAGATATCGCCGCCTTGTTCCTTCCCAAAGTGTAGCCGTAAAAAATCGAAGCAACTTTAAATCGTACGTCTGCATGTACATTTGTGATAATTTTTATTGTGAAAATAAATCAACATAAAACACATAACGCAATTACAAAATTAAGTATACTAAACAAGAATTATCAATATATAGTACATTAAGCGAATATTACATTAAGCAATCAAACAAAAATAATAATTTGGTTTTTATATGTGTATGACAATGGATAAAGCACTATAATATGTATTAAATTCTTATATGGAGCAAATACTGTTATTATATAAATTAAAAATGCAGTAAGTTACTTAGAGTGCAGCTTGAAACCTGTTTGAAAATACAAAAAGGTAAGTACATATAATGCCTGTTTTTACATGCTTATATAAATAAATAATTGCTTAAGAACATTTTGTACAACTCATAAATCCTTGCAAAGTAATCATGTTTTTTTCCAAACAATTTCAAAGATAATTATAATGAGTATTTTCATCGTAATACGCGGCTATTCGAGACATTAAATGGTAGCAATGAGACTTCTCATTCTGACACCGTTGGCTTTGCAAAGAGCATTAAAGATGTGCTTGTGATTAGTTTCCTGCTCCATCCTGCTAGCTATCTCGTGAGCTCTCTTTGTGATTACAGACGGTACGCCTGCCAGTCGAGCGGCATTGAATCCGTAGGATTTCGGACATGCCCCTTCGCTGAGCTTGTACAAAAACGTCACGGTCTCTTGCGACACTTCCTCCTCCTCTTCAGTTTCCACCATACATGCCTGAAAAAAATTTTAAATGCATCAAGAATTTCTTAAAAATACGTCATATCAAGAATAATAAATATGTATAATGAATTATAAGAGTATAAAAACTACTTTCCATGCTATCTTTTGAATGAAAATAATCTATTTGAAATATTGAGTTGTCCGGAAAATTCGTGCCGATTTTGAAAGAAAATTGAAACGCAGAAGATTTAAATTTTAATATACATCTATTAAATTTAAATCTTTTGCGGCACGAACTTTCCGGACAACCCAATATATCGAAATTTCTCACCATATGAGCTAACGTAACTTCTTCGTTAGTTTTATAATCTTCAACTAAAGAATGGTAATGCGTCGAGAATAATGTGCGACATTTGAGTTTGGTCAATGCATCAACGACCGCAGCCGCTATTGCCGTACCATCATAAGTTGACGTGCCACGTCCTACAATGAGGAAATATTTTCTATCAAATCCGAATTATGACGAAGGGAAAGAAATGATAACCGGGAGAATAATTTGATTAAAATGCGCAGTAGCAAATAACAGAATCTTGAGAGAAAGTTATGACGACAGTAATAGATACACTTGTCTTGAACGTATTGATATGCACGTGCAGTTTTCTGCTTTTTCTCACCCAATTCATCGAGAAGTACCAGCGAATAGGGTGTAGCATGTTGCAGTATTGTAGCGGTTTCACTCAGCTCAACCAAAAACGTACTTTGACCGGCCAAAATATCGTCGTTTGCGCCCAGCCGCGTAAAAATACGATCTACCAGCGTCATGCAACACGAGCTAGCTGGAACGTAGCTGCCCTAGTTATGCAAAAAAATTAATTCATGTTTTATTGACGTAATATCAATTATTAATTTCTCACGTGTATTTTCCTCGTGAGACTTACTATCTGCGCCATGATCGTGATCAGGCCCATTTGGCGCATAAGAGTCGATTTGCCTCCCATATTCGGTCCCGTCAGAATCATGAAAGAGGCGGTGCCGTCGGTTGCCAATAAAGTGTCGTTCGGTATAAAGTTATCAGACACGATGCAGGGATGTTGTCCGTCTTTTATCTTGATGAATATCTAAAAAAAATGACATTCACTATAGCTGTTCCAATAAATAAGTGATCATTAAAGGCATGCATTGGCTTTGACACTCATAGCGTTTGTGAGTATCATTAATCTTTGTTTAATATTTGATAGGCAACAAGGATGAAATATACGTGTAAGCATGTAAAGCGAACGCATCTCAAGTTATATTTGTTACGATATAGTTACCTCGCCATCGGATCCATCGTGAATTTCCGGAATACACATATCATCGCCGTTCCGCGCATAATCCGCGAGGGAGATAAGCACATCCATGGTGGCCAATTTGTAAACGGCCGCATGCCACATATCGTATTTTTCACTGAACTGCGCGAATATTCGCCTGTTAAGATCTTTCAGCACTTTGTCCTTATGCTCTTCGGCATTCATTTGTCTTGTCAAAAGTTCCTGCAATGATCAAGATCATTGATTTAATTTTTTTCATTCTCATATTTTTACTGACAAGTTTTTCTGTAATTAAAAATGTAAATTATTATTCTTGCCTTTGCCTCGGCGGTATAATAACGTTTGAAGCCTTTCCTTTGTGACTGTAATTCGTATCCAGGATCGACTTTCTTAACTTGCGACTCGGGAATCTCAATTTGATAACGTTTCCTATCTGTTCCATGGAACGTTACTTTTACGCCAAAATGTTGCTTTTGTTTTTCCAAGTATTTGTCTAGATCTTTTTTGATATCTGCGAGCTCGGTCAGAACTGAATCATATTCAGCGTCAACTCCTTTTTTTGGAACGATGTAGCCTTGTTTCTTAGCTTCTTCATGATTGAATGCGGTCTGAATAATTATAATGTTGCAAATACATAAGATAAAAAAAAAGAAGCAATCAGCAGAATCGAAAGTAAAAGCTTACCTTAAAATAGTCTAATGTCTCCCTTAAACGAGGGAAATCACCGTTCGGTTCGTACTTGGTGTAGCGAGTTATCAGATTACTTTTGAAATCTATCATAAAACATAATTATATTAGACACAAAAATACATATATAAAATGAAAAAGCAAGAAGCCGAAACATGTAATTATTATTATTGTTAGACCATCGAGACATTTTATTGTTACACCATCAAGACATTTTATTGTTATACCATTGAGACATTAGGAGGAATTATATCATGAAATTGTATTATTATATGTCTACATATTTTATATTTAAGTTTTATTGATTATTGACTCTTATATGCCTTTTACTTAAATTTTTATTTTTATTTAATAACAAGAGTCTTTATAATACATTTAAAAAGCAAAATAGGCACCTTCAAACAATTCGATGAATTTTAGCACTTCTTCGAATTTGGCGAGTGTCGTAGTGAAATCTACAATCACCCTCTTCGAGTATGTCGGACCTTCAAACATTATGGCTCTACCTTCTGGATGATTTTTCATTTTAGCAGCATTTCCTTGAGCATGTATCCTGTTATAACAAAAGAAATGCACATACATTAATATTTCAAATTTTTTAAATGGAATTTGTAGATTTCTGCCTGGTAAACTTTCAACTTACTTGCTCAAAAGTCTTTCGAGGTCTGGCAGAGTTGATAAAATTATGCGAGCCGATTGCATCACGTCCATTCGATCCAGCAACTCTTGTACAGCTTCTTGGCGCTCTATAATAACGATTTTACGACAAGATGGTCTGCAAACCCATTCGCGCAGCAATCTAAAAATACATATCCTTGGCTTAGAATATATGAAAAAATTAACACACAAAATGAAAAATGTACCTTTTGCCGAATGCAGTGCAGCAATGATCCAATACATTAATGAGTGAACCTTCTCCGAAAAGCCTTAGATTTTTTATCGTAACGGCATCTATCACCATGGTGTTTGCATAATTAAGACCTGTACGGCTATTCGCGATTGAAAAATCCGGCGGAATATATGTATTGAAGCAACCTTGCGCTAATAATTGCTGTTCGAGTAAGAACTCCTTCAACAAACACACGCATCCTCCAAGTGCGTGTACTGCTAATTCTTTGTTATCTGCCGGTGTTAAACCCAAGCTGTCTCCTATTGCATAATAAAAAAGATTTAACACACGAATTATTATCGTAAATATTATGTAAATCATTTAATGAAATTCATGAAATTATTACCTTCGTCTAAATATGGTTTCAGACCCTCAGGCCATGCAAAATTCGAGTCTTCTTTTTTGAAGTAACTTCCTTCATGAAGTTTCTTTAAAGACAAGAACAAAAGAGAGATATATTTAATATATATATAATAATTTCTTATCTACATAAATTTAATATATCAAGCATTATCTGTTACTAACTTTCAGCACAGTAGTAGCAGACCAGAATTGTGCCTCGCGCTGAAGCGACTCTTTTAATGCTGTCGGTAGAGTGTTATTTATAAGTTGCAAAGTCTTTTGCGATAAATTACTGCGTTCGTATATCACCTAAAAGACAAAGCAGAACATTTCATCAGTTAGATATATACAATATTTAGATCATAGATGATCTCATACATGAATTGGTGGATGGTGAGCCAACAGAGTCAACAGTCTTGAGTTGCAGCGATCATCGACGAATTGGCCGAGATAAAATTCACCTATCGTTGTATCTATAAAGCATACTCCAAAGGAGCTGATCGTTGAACTGAGATCACACTTTTCGACCAAGGATAATAGATAATTAGAGTTTGGTGTAGATGTTTCCACGTCCAATGGCGTATATACTCTCGTACCCCTGGTACTGACCTGACAAATTTCACGTTTCACCACTTTATCGAACTTTGTCGGTTTAGTCACTGTAAACAAGGAAATATGGATATCCAACGCTTGTATCACTCGAATATATTTTTTCACATGAAATAAAATGTATATGTCAAAATGTAATTTCATACTTTTGCTACAACGCGCTGCCATCATTTCCGGATTCTCGGTTTGCTCAACTCGTGCGACTTTATATCCTCTCTCTATTAGACTCGCCGAATAACGACCATATCCAATTTCAGGAAATCCGGAATGCGCGAATTCACCCTATAATAATACATAACTTAATGTTATACAATGAATTCAAGTAGTTTCTCGTATTTCTAACAAATCCATATAAACTTACCCGCATATATGTGAGACTGAGCTCGTTAACACCAATAACTGCATCCATATGATACAACTCATAAAATTTACCGATTTTAAAGAAAAATACACAATCAAAGTGCTTACTTTTTAATTCCCACCACTGTCTCATCGCCTAAACAAATTTTTAAATGAATAACTGTTTCAATATTAATATATAGCAAAGTACTTAACAAACTTCTCTTACAGGAGTTTGATTAATTAAAAACTCAGTGGGTACGTAGAGTGTCTTAGGATCATAATCTGGATCGTTCAACATTCTTCTATGTATGTCTCTTATTTTCTCTGGATGCAAGAAATCTAATTTCAAATGAGGCCAAGTGTGTGCAGCGCTAAGTCCATTGCTTATAATTTGACTTTGAACTGGTTGCGAAGGTTGTTTTAAATCTTTTTTGTTCTAGAAAAACATTGTGAAATTCAGTAATCTTTCTACATGGTAACATGTAGTAGGAAGGTTGAATTAATAGCAGCATATGACAATTATTTTGAATAGCTAAAGAATTATATAGAAATAAGATAAAAGAAATTAATATTATAATAATTATAATTATACACTTACTGCCTTTGTATTACGAAAACTTGCTTGCTTCAACTTGAATTTAACACTGGACGTCTTTCTTTTTTTCTGAAAAGAAAAAATATTCATATTAGATACAACTTTTATCATGGCGATATTAATATTAGTTTGAAATTTATTGTTTCTACCTCTGGTGTTTCCTCCTCTGTTGAAGGTTCTTGCTCTGTATCTCCTTCAGAAACTGATTCAGATTCTTCAGATTCAGAACCTGTAATATACATAGTGAATATGTAATATTGTTCTTCCTGCTATCTTCTTAACTTAAAATTATGATAAGGAATATTGCTTATGTGATCAACTAACCTGGTTTGAATTCATCTCCAGAATCTTCATCAGAATCAATATCAGGAATAATAAGACGCCGTCTTTTAGGCTTTATTGATTCATCTTCTTCTTTCTCAGTGTCCTTGTTATGTGATCTTTTCTTATCATCAGTATTCTGGTTTTCTTTTCCATTCTTAATAAATCCTACATACAAATGTAGCACAATATATATATATATAGTGTTCCAAATTTAAATGACAACTTTGAGAGCAACTTTGAGTGGGAATTGATGAATAAGAAAAAAAGCCTTTTAAGAGATATGCTTGTTTTTGCTTTGTTTTGAAGAAAAAAAAAAACAAAATATGGTTCTTACTTTTTAAATTTAATTATTCATTCATGCTTATTTATTCTTGTTGTCACTTGCTTAATATAGATATTGTTAAAAATGATAGCCTTTTGCAGCAAATGTGAGCATCTTGTATGGAACAGCTTGTGTTGCAGCAAACACTGATCTGGTCAACATAATGACTCGCTAATCTAGCACTCTTCTGTCTGGAAATCGATGCATACTCTTGCATTATCTCTAAAGTATTATTGCCGAAGTTGTACACGAAAACAATAGTATTCTGAACTTAGTGACTGCAGTATACAAAATATTACCAGATCAGTTTGGCTGCAAACTGTCCATACTAAATGCAATGCTTGTACATTGTTGCAAGAGGCTAACATTTTGAACAATATCTACATTAAGAAAGTGATAACATCAATAAATATAAACAAATAATTAATAAATAAATGCAAAAATGAAAATAACGTTTTGTCTTTTTTTCATGATTTTTTCCAAAACGAAGCAAAAACATGCATATTTCTAAAGGACTTTTTTCATTCTTTATCAGTTTCCTACACACTTATGAAGTTTGATTTAAATTCGGGAACCCTGTATATAAAATTACTACAAGAATAACAACATTATTAATAATTTAAATTACAAATAAAGTAAAATAAAATAATTCAAATAATTAATTGAATAAATTATGTAAATGCTTTACTAGTTCTAATTATTATACATAAATCTTTATGTAGAGAATTGTGATTAGAACTATACAAGTGGATATCAGTTACATAAATTGCCATTTTATATGTACAATATCACAGTAATGAAAAGTATTATGCATATAAATATATATATATACAGGGTGGGCCATTTAAAATTTGGAATTTAATTTGGCTCTAAAAAAAAAACGCATGAATATTTTTCAAAGTTTATGGCTTTATTGGAAAGGCTTCATACCGAGATCTTCATTCAAAATTCTTCTTAAAGAAGTGCGTGAAATGTTCAAGTTTTGAGAATGAGTTGATGTTGTAGTTGTTTAACTCTGAGCAACACCAGCAATGTTTTCGGTTGACCTTACTGGACGAGCACGTGAACGAGTTGCTTTATCCAATAAAGATCCAGTTTGCCGAATTCGCTTCACAAATTGATTCACTGATTGATTCAAACTGCATTGAAGGCATTTTTTTTCTATCAAATTTTCCACGTAAATTTCTTACAGTTTGGGTTGAAGACTCATCACTTTGAAAGTAAGTTTTCAATATTTCCCAATTTTGTTCAAGCGTATAGCGACCCATTTCGTAAATGTCAAACAAAAAACTAAATTTTTGATACGTTGTTAATATATGTAATATCTGATACGTTAAATGTTATTACGCCATTCAAACTCAAAATAACCGGTTGAAATTCCAAATGCTAGATGGTTCACCCATATATATATATATATATACATATATGAGACAATCAATTTTATCTCCATATATGTTTAAAGCAACATATTTTCAATCAAAAAGGTATTTTTACAAACCTTTGTTCTTTAGATCTCTCTTAGGAGTTTGTGACTTATCTCGTTCTTCCTTTGTCGTTTCTAACTTTTTGATAGTTTTCGGGGATGTGAAATAATTAAGTATTGTATTTACTTTCGGCATAATTGGCTTCAGTAAAGTCAAACAAAACCAATGTTAAAAGAATTGAAATCCTAAAAAAAGCTATGAAGCAGTGCAACGTGATGTGATAGAAAGGATTGTATCAAAAGCCCGGCAAAACGAGTATTTCGCTTGTATAACTTTTCAGGATTGCCATGGGTAAAAAATAATAAAGCCCTGCTTGAAAATTCACCAAAAAACCCCAAAATTCATCAAATGTGCAAGTTGATCTAAAAAAAAACACCACGATTTTTAGAATTTTGTAGATAGAATAGTCAAAATTACATGTAAAAGTTTAGAGCTGCCGCAGACAAAATTTTTGTAACAGTGACTTTTTATGCCCGTTTCCACTAGTGTAGATTAACTTTAATCTTGATTCAATTTACTCTTCGTCTTTTTCTAGTTCTCAAAATTAGAAAAAGAAGAGTAAAGCTGATTTTTCATACACAGCAATTCATAACTATTGGTTAAAAATTATACATGACGCACTTCCGACGCAAAATACATTTTGCCGCATGTCTTTGAAGTTCAACAACGAATAGCAAAGAATTCGAAGCCAAGAAAGTCTGCAATATTTGCAAAAAATATTGATTACATTTATGAGTACATACAATGAGTATATTTTTATTAATATTTGAAGTAATAAGAGGGGGATTTTAAAATAAAAACGGATTATGAATATTGTCTCATGTTTCGCGTTTCATAGTTGTAGTCCTTGCGGAACGAGAAGCAGAGAAACGACAGAGAGCACTAATTTTAAAGAGAGATGCTTGTAAACTGAACACACCATGTAATCCTTCTACCATGGCCTGTGCCTATTATGTTTAAGACTTTAACGTCCAAACTCCATAGTTCCTTGAATATCCCACGGGATGTCGGGAATTCAGGCAGGAATCAGACTACACATGGAAGATTGAAAGATTGAAATTTGACCAATCAAAATAGGAGCTAAAATTCTTTTATTTTCATTGGTCAAATTTCAATGCGTAGTTTGATTCCAGTCTAAAGATGCCTTTTCATGCTGACGCTCATTTTTGGCGTCAAAATAAGTCACATGATAGAAATTGACGAATTTTATTAAGTCAATTTTAATTATGTGATCTATTTTGACACTGAAAATGAGCGTTGAGCGTTAGCATGAAAAGGCACCTTAAGACGTTCGTGGGATCTCACACACTGGTCTTTCCATCGAAGGTTTAAGCCGAATAGGTAAGAACCAACCAGTCGAATATTCCCCTGAAGTCGAACGACAAGGGAATGCTTGATTATAATTAGTTGGTTCTTACATTCTAATTTGATTTAAACCCTCGGTGGAAACTAGACCACTAGTAAAAGTACATCCTCTGATATCTGTTAGATAACTAAAGGTTTGTTCGCGTCACATGCTCCAAACGTCGCGTCATCGGAATCAATATGGCTAGACTAGATGTTCGCGATGCGTAGAGCATACTCCATGGATCAATTAAGAGCACACTCCATTTGCTTCACCTTAAAGCATTAGAAAGGTAGGTATTCGCGTCCACCATTTTTATTCCATTTCTCACTACTTGCTCTGTCTCCATTTCATCACTGAGCTATGACGAGTTATGATCATTACAGATTATGATTTGCTGCTTGAAATTTTGTAGCTCCTTTCATTCCATTTTTGCTCTCAAAATCAGTTGAATCATAATATTAATACCTGCCTGAAAAGTGTCTGGCATTCAGGTTATTTCTAGATAAGGTGCCAAATGTATGTCAATTTGAAGAAAAGGATTAAAATTTTTCTGCAAGAAAGTGTAATGATGTTTATTCACAAGTCATGTATTTATTTTACAACAATACAGCAAGTTGTCGATGAATATCCACAAGAAATTTAAATAATCGAATACTTTTTCTGATCTATTGACACAGTTTACCGCAACGCAACAAGGCATTTTATAAATTTTTTTTGCCTTCGTTAATATATAATATTTCAGTTTTTTTATATCCTTCTTTTCGTCTCTTATGATAAAATTTCGAAGTACAGAAATACATAAATACGAAGCTACAAAATTTCCAATACTTAGAAGCTATAATTTATAACGATCACTTCTCAGCTCAGCGGCGAAGTAGGAATAAAACAAGGAGTGGGGAAAGGAGTAAAAATGGCGGATATGCGAATACTCATGTTTATACCTTACTCATCTCAGAAGGTGGTACGATTGGGGCATGTTACACACGCATGCGAAATGGTTGAAAACGTACTGTATCGAAAAAAGTATTTCAGAAAAAAAAATTCATTTTGTATAAAAACGCATTTAATAAATGCATTTTTGATATAAATATAAAAATATAATATAACAATATAATATTAATAAAATAAAATAAAAAATTAAATTAAATAAATAAATAAATAAAATAAAAAGAACAAATAAATTAAATAAATAAAATAAATAAAATTAGCAAAATTAAAAAAATAAAATAATATTAATACAATATAATATAATATAAAAATATAACTTTTATATTTATTAAAAACGCATTTGTATAAAAACGCTTTTCAAATAATCGAGGAAACACAAAATACTTGAAACAAAACAAGGCATATGTCCGATTTGTTCGAGTTACTGAACATTGGAGCATATAAATGCAACTGCTCCAACCGCCACCTTAAATTTGTCACGTCGCACGCTCCAACATATTGTAATATGCTCCTATCATAGCTCTTATTCATTCCAACGCGCTTGATAGAATGAGTAGGAGCTGTGGTAGGAGCATGTTGCGACGCGAATAAACCTCTTACCTGATCCAAGTGGTCTCTGGGTTAATTTGGAGCATGGGACGCGAACAAACTTCGAATCATCCATGGATATCAAGATTATCACGATATTCCAAAATGACGTCCATTAGACATTTCAAAAAACAATGTATCGTATGAGATAATTCTTCTCACATATATTATTTCGACATACATAATATAAAAAAAAAATTTATTTGCTAATATCTTTAAAATATTTGATTTTATATATTATTTGTATATAATAAATGCATATACAAATATAAATGTATTTATACAAATATAAATGTATTTATTTATATAAGTATAAATAAATTATACTTATAAATAATAATACTTATAAATAATAATATTATTATATTATATCATTATATTATTATACTTATAAATTATTATATTATTAACTAATAAATTATTATATTTATTTATATAAATATTTATACACGTTGAAAGTAATTTGAAATCAATAATAAAAAAATACTTGTAAAAATATAAGGGATTTATGAGGAGAAATAAGAATTGAAGTAATATTTGTATTCTCATATACTTATTATTTTAATTTCCTTCTATATTGGCATTGTTATATTACATGTAAATGGGTCACATATCGTACAATTACTGTACAGTGGATTAAGTATGATATATAAAGTTCCAATTGCTACACTTTATATACAGTGTAATTTCTTGGAATTATACAAAAAGTTTGATATAATTGTTCATTCGGTAATCACGAGAAATTTACGACATTGCGATTTAACAACGCCAAAATTTTTCGTACCAAAATATAAAGTAAATATATATAAGTTGATATAGAAATATAGAAGTTATATTATTGAGAATATTAAAATAGAGATTAAATACAAATCAACAATAATTCCAATAAAGTAATACCAATAGCACAACGCCTGGTTTACGACGAATCCATGCAATAGAAGTAAAACAAATATTAATAATACGCATAATTATGTATTGCATGTGGCACAATTTAGGTGTGTGATGCAAATTGTAATCATTTGAGACTATTCATCGATATTGTCGGGATCCACATCATCAGGTAGCATGGAATATTTGTTGGAAGCTACAAAATTCTTCAAAAAAAAAAAGAAATTGTAAATTAGTATACACACACACACACACACACACACACACACACACACACACACACTACACACACACACACACACACACACACACACATCTATTAATCAATAATTTCACATTATTCAATTTTACTTACTGGAGCTTGTTCATCTTTAGCCTTCGGCATTCTACTGATTTCATCTTTCTCTTTATCTTTGCGATCCCTGCAAGTAATAAATAAAATATATGAATAAGCGCAAATTTCGTATATCTATGCCACTCTATCAAAATATCTCTATATTTTTTTCTATAAATACCTTTCTGCCGCACGAGTATCCTTCTCAATGAATTTCTGAGATCCTTTGGATGTCGATAATCCAGAACGAGATACTGGCGATGTTTTGGATCCACTTTGTTCCTCTACTTAAAAAATATATATCATATTTTTATTGTCTTTATGCCAAATAGAGAAATTTTGTAAAATTGTTTAAAAATAAGTTAAAAATAAATTTACCAGCACGAGTGGGAGTTGGTTGAGAACGTGGCGTGGATCTCTCAAGTCGAGCACCTCTATCTTCTTCTGATCGCCAAGCCGGCCGACCCCTTTCTTTGTCTTTGTCGTCACGTCCTTCCTACAAATGAAAATTATTCAATGTATGACATTTTACAATTATAAATGCATTTCTTATATTCAATATGAATTATATGAATAAAATACTTACTCCATTACGTCGGCCCCAAGTGCCATCTTTACGTTCTTTAATATCCCTGAAGAGAAAATCAAAATTTTTAGTAGAAACATTTTATTTTTCTTATGAATTTAACGAAAATACAATGTAATATTTTTTATATAAAGTGATACAATTTAATTTAATAAAATTCAACAATAAATAATGAAATGATACAGTTCGCGCTAATAATATAGCACAACAAAAGATCAATTTTTTGTTTTTTAACAAATAATATTTCTTGTAAGACTTTCTATATTGAAAAAAGATATACTTTTTAAAAAATTTCATCATCCTTCAATTTTAAAAATCTTTGCATTTCTTATGTAAAAATTAAATTTATATATACAATTTAAATATTTTTTTCTAATATATAAAAATAAATATGATAGTATAAAGCTCCTTTTATCGTGTACAATTTAAGTGATACATTAAAATAACAAAATTTATTGCAATATTTACTAGCATAAAATTTATTGGCACATTTCCTAAGATATGACGTCTTTCACTATGTTGTTACTGTATGTAATTACTGATTATTATATATAATTACTGATTATTGCGATAAATATTGTCACACGACTTAGTGGTCGAATTGGTATGATCGGAAAGTGGGGAGTTCTAGATTCAAACTCTAAGATAATATTTTTGCAATAAATTATTTACAAATTTTTAAAAATATTTAAAGATCCTCCTTATTAACTTCACTATTAAAATGGACAATCAATCTAATGTGAGATATTAATTTCAGTTTCAGTTTACGATTACATTTCTTAAATCCGACTTTATCAATGCACAGTTTATACTTTATATCTGATTTAAATATCATATTTACTAGGGATCGTAAAATATCGGATAGAATGTAACATTAGATATTATTAGATCCGACCGGATATCCGAGAAAGTGTCTTCTCCAAGCTAAAAAGAAGCCTATAGAGAAAAATAATGTAATTTTGCAACAATATATATGATATTATAGCATCATATATACTTATTTCTAGAACATTTGTATAAGAAAAAATCAACAATTTAATGATGATAATGAATATCAAATTTCAACCGAATATATTCCTGGTTATTAATAATATCCAACTATTCAGTCGGATAGTAAAAGTGCCGGATAATACCGGATACTTTCCGGATATTCGGTGCCTCTCTAATATTTACATTTAGTATTTATTAAACACTAAGTTCCGCTTTGATCAAAAATAGAACTACTTTTTACTAATTGAAAGAAAAAAAGTTATCAATTGTTAAAATTTATAGTTTTCAAAAATAAAATCCTTGATTTCTCGAAATCTATGAAAGATGGAATTTTTTAACCATGTATTCTTTTTCAATTATTAAGGTATATCTCCGGCTACAATCACGCTCGAAAGTTAATCACGTACAATATATGCCCCTATAAATATGCCTCTCCGCGTGCGCTCTCTGAAGAGAGAAACTTTTGAGATAAGTATACACACATGTGTCGTATTTGTGTGCACACTAGTCCACACTGAAGGCAGTTGAAATGTGACAACAGCATGTTTCTGTCTCGCTCAGCGTGCAAGAAGGAGAATTTTTCAATCAAATTTATACTACTCTAATTCAGAAACAGCATCGCTAAGCCTCCTCATTTTTTTTATAAGGTTCCTATAATATTTCTACATTACATATTTATTTATTTTTTTTTTAATGTGTAGAAGGTTTTCGTCACAAAGTATTTTACGTTACTTCGGCAAGACTTGGTATGGAAGTTTACGTGTTAAAAGTTGAAACTTTAAAGGTGAATATCTCAATTTCAGCATCGTTAGAATCTTTGAAAGTTTAACCATATACAGCTAAAATTATTTTAAATATAATATCAAATTTGTAAAAAATCTGTAGAAACTCAATTTTTCGGAAAAATATCTTAAAAATATATAAGAATCACTCAGATATTGAGAAATAGAAATCTTGTAACACATAATACATAGTATAATCTAATAGAGACATTCTTTGTATCATACATACGTTTCTTCTCGGGATCGTGATTCCGCGTAAGATTTGGCGAGACGCTCCTCTATTTCTCGTTCACGGGCAGTGGTATCTACAGGTTTCGCAGCACCGAAAATATTGGCTGCTGGCGCGGATGTAGCAGCTGGTGCTCGTTGAGTTGATTCTGTATTCGCTGTTGACTTCGATTCCGTTGTACTGTCTTTAGCGGAATCTTCCGCAACTACGAGAGGCTCGACAGGTTTCGTGCGAGGTTGTAGATTCAGTTTCGGTCTTTGTCGTGGCTCGGCTAAATAATTAAATAAAAATGTCGGTAAATGGATTAGACATCTATCGTATATTTTTTATCGAATAAATTTACACGTACGTTTCGCATCTTGTCGACGCTCGCGATCCCAATCGGAATCACCATAATTACGACGTGGCCCAAAACTGCTGCTTCTGTCCCCATCTCTGTCTTTGCTTCTCCCTCTATCGCCATAACGATTCCAATCCCTGTCTCTGTCTCTATCCCTGCTATCATCTCTGAAGCCACCCCTATCTTTAAACGAGGATCCTTTATCGTTGCTGTCCCTCTCACGCCATGCACCTGGCTTATTATCATAATCGTGTCCTATTCAATACAAAAATGTTATTCTATTGTAACATAATTCTTCGAGAATTTATCTCTATCGAAGCTTTTATTTCTCTCCAGAAAACAGATAAAATCTACGTACTTTCTCTGTCATCTCGCCGATCTCTGTTGTCATATCGGTCTCTATCGTATCGACTACGATAGGAATCTCCATCCAGCAAATCTTCGCGCGGTCCGCTTCTCCAATCGCCGGATGTACGTTCGGGATCATCATAATTGTCCCTACGGCTATCTCTACCCATCCTACCGCTTCGACGATCATCATTACTACTATTCGAGACTTCAATTCTCACTCGTCTCGTTTTAATCGTCTACACGAAAAATATATTTTCAATAATTCTAATGTCGATATATTATTAAATATTATTAAATATTATTTGCTTACCGTATTTGTCATAGAAAGAGCATCAATTAGACTCTGACGATCCTCGAATTCGACGTAACCGTAGCCTTTAATTTTATTTGCGTCTTTTGGTAAACGCATGTTTGAAATCTGTATACAAAAAAAAATGCGAAATTTACAACCGATTTGCGAAAAATAAAAGAAAATTAATTTTTATGTTTGGTTATCAAAATTATATAATTAAGAACATAACAAGAGATTTCATTACTAATCAAACATATTTGAGTAACGTTGGAAAGCTCAATCATAGAACGTCAAACAAAAGACCCGAAGTTGTACTGTCCAAAAATATCGTATACAAAAATACTATAGTATACTTTATGTATAAAATAATTTTCCCTAGTATATTTTCGTATATTTTTTCAAGAATAAGGCTCAATTTTCAATCCTACATTATAAATGACCCACATTGTTACTTTATTAAAGAAAATTGATACTTATAAGCTTCAAAACAACAAGCCAAAATATATACTTGAAGCTTATAAGTTATATAACATCAATTATATAACATGAAAAATATTTATTGAGACAATATAAATAAAAAAATTACAATATAAATAAAAATTTGTTTGGGATATCTATCTGTGTGAAAATCTCCGTTTATACTGAAATGATAAGATGTAGCATTACATACAGCATTATATATAAACATATATACAGAATGTCCAATAAAGATCGCAACAACGTTTAAAGATAGTTTTCTGACAGGTTATTGTAAGATAAAAATTCTAATACTAAAATATTAAGGCAATAATTTTTTAATTATAAGCATTTAAAGCTAATAAATTATATTTAAAGTTAACATGTTTAACTCATTAAGGACCAAGATAATTTTTTTCCTTAAAATTAAAAATCCTTTCAATGGCAAGTTACTATGCCCTTAAGGAGCCTTGTCAGATCTTTTTCACCCTGGTTGGTCATTTAGACAGGGAGGGGAAAGGGATGATCGATTTTACTACCATTGGTCCAAAGCGATAAAAAAAAATATACAAATGAATTTTTTAAATAAAATGCTGAAAAATCGACCAGCATTCTTAAGTATGCATTTAAGTAAGTTGGCATTTTGCATTAGCATTTACATATCATATCTGAACATATGAACTTTAGAAGATATGATTTGTTGACTTTAAATGCTTATAATTCAGGAACTATTACTGCCTCGACATTTTAACATTAGGATTTTTGTTTCAAAATGATTTCAGAAATTTACCCTTAAATGTTGTTATAGGACACTCGTCTCGTGTGTGTGTGTGTGTGTGTGTGTGTGTATGTGTGTGTGTGTGTGTGTGTGTGTGTGTGTACATGAATATATAAATAAATATAAATAAACACAATAAAATTAAGATCGTAATATTGTTGTAATACATCTTAAATTCTTTGAATTTGATATGTATGACTAAAGATAGTACTAAATATAGATAGATAATAAAGGTTCTAGCAAAAATAAATACCTTCATATCTGCAAAAAAATCTGCCAGATCAGTTTCATCTACATCATATGGCAGATTGCTTATGTAGGCTACATAAGGAGGATTTGTAGGGATATTCTCTTCGTCAATCCCTGGTCCTCGTGCAGCTCTTGGAGCAGTCGGCAATATAACCGGATCTTTGTTACTCCTTGATGAAAATCCTTCTGTAAAATAATCGATATGAAAAATCTATCATAAAAAACTAAAGATATAAGTTTTTACATCACATATATTAAAATAAATATTTTGTGACAGGAAATTACAGCATTACTATGTTCCATTCCTCTTATAATAATGTAATAAAATAATGTAATAAAAAAATAATGTAATAATTTTTTATATATTCAGAGTATACACAAAAATAACATTCATATTCTGATATAAACATAGATACTTAATAATTAGAACAAGAATCTAATATTTTTTTCATAAAACTAACAATTGTTTATCAATTTCGAACTGAGACAAAGGCAATTCCAACGACTTACCATGATCGTCCTCCACATCATCAGCCCAATTAGACGATTTCAGTGGTATATTAGGAGTCGGCCCATTTCCGTCGGCAAGGAATGACCACAAATCTACTGTTACTCCCTTCTTCTTCTTATTCTTTTTGCCTGCAAAACATATACAAGCGAATTATTAGAGGAACGTATCGTATTGTCGCACTCCGTATCGAAATGCGCCTAGCAGCTCGTGCAATATCGAAAGCATGGTGACCACGTCGCGCGAAGTTTGGTTAGGTGCAAACGTGTGGTGCGTGATGACGGCGCGGACGATATTCCAAGATAATTTTAGCGATAAAGAAACTAATTGTCCATCGATACTCATCGTCATGACAATCAAAAACGTACCTGAGGACATAATAACAGTTCAGAAATCCACGGAATTACGTGCCAGGCCGTGCTACGTGCACCGCACAACCACCCTCGCACTTGCTCCCACTTACAGAATCCGTGAATCACGAAAGCTTGATGCATGGTGGAAGCATGAACTACATTCGCGCGAAATGCATGTGCAATACATATCGCGCCATCTTTCGAGTTGGTGATATGGCTTCTGTACACCGGATGCCGAAACGTTTGCCGCGCAACAAATGCGACACGGTAACCAATAAGCTTATAGCTCTCCATTGATTAACGTGTTGCATTTTGCCGCGCAGCAAGTATTTTCGCGTCTAATGTGTGTGGGAGCCAATAAATTATGTTTAAGGTCAATATTACATGCATTTGTTTTTTGTCGTAAGATAAATTTTTCAAGCCTAGGGTCCTATTCTTGAACAAATATCACATACGAAATAGCAATTCCGTATACAATAGATCAATCATAATCGAGAAACTGTCATTTTCATATGCAAAAATTATTTATATATGCGCTCAAGAATAGGATCTGTTGATTAGCTATAGAACAAGAAATCCGAGATCCTGTCTGTCTTGCAGCCAATTAACACGCTTGAAAAATTTGTCATACAACAAAGAAATGGATGTAATATTTAGAGTCCCTATAGAGAGTCGTGTCAATCTTGTCAAAATTTTTATTGGCTTGAAGTAAAATGGCAGAACCAATCATCGATGCTATTATATCCCCACTTTGAGTATCGTGGACACGGTAATTTAGATTTTAGAAATTGTAAGAGTAGAATTTATATTAAATTATATAATATTGAGTATATACAAGTAGAATTAATGTTAAAATATAAAATATTGACAGAAATAGATCTATTTTCTATTGCTGAACTAGTTTTATACTTTTGGAACTGAAATAGTAATGATACGAAATAATGAAATAATACTTTCATTTAACAATACTTTTATTTTACAATAAAATGTCTTGCCATTGTCAAATTGTTATATATTGGTAATTTTAAATGCCCTTTTTGACAATAGATTTTAATCCTAAATGTAATAAATCGTTTCGTAATTTTACATAAGTTGTGATAATTTTTAAGTATCTTACAGTGTCTTATATAATTGATGACAAGGTTAGAATTTCACTTTCGACACTTTCCTATTACATAATATCTGTATCTTATATATTTTTTTAATTCAAAATCTTTGTAATAATGTATAGGCTTACCTATTTGTAATTTTGATACAACTAAAATAATCACTTCTGATCACTTCGCATTCATAGACTTATAAAATAGACGGAGCGTTTATATGAGAGAAGCTGAAGACAACATTGAAGGACAGCTCTACTCCAGACATAGTTGTTTCTCTCTTTTACTGTGAGCAGTTGGAAGCCAATCAGTCGTAAGACCACACTCTCAAACGTCTTTTCTTGACTCTATTTTCGTTTGGCCACTTCCCAATTTGCCACGGTGACCGATCAATTCACCACTAGAAAAGAAGAAGACTACTCTGCAATTATTTTTTTCTCTTTCTATCAAGTTCTTTAGCTTTTCTCGTATGAATGCTCCGTCTATCTTATAAGTCTGTTCGCATTACAGCTTCATGACTCTACGCTTTACGTAGTAGAAAATCTAAAGCTTTTCTGTAAAGCCGATCTAAAGTTTGTTGCGACAACCAATCTTATGTTTTGAAATCAGCGCTTCATATTGGCTGTCGCAACAAATTTGCGATCAGTAACTAATGTAGAACCAATAGAGACCTTAATAGAGTCCCTGTAGATGCCATTTTACTTCAGATTGACGCGAATCTCTTATAGAAACTTCAATAATATTGGCCGATATATAATATTAACCGAATAAGGAATGAACGAATAATGATCGATTCTCTTCGCATTTGACTGTAGATAAATTTCTTTATGGCTTAAGACTTAAAACATCTATTGTAGATCCGGGCTAAGTTTATTATTCGAGTCGGAGTTTTCGACTCGAGCAAATTTGCTCCCATTTGGATTGGATAATGTTCTACTATTGGTTAACGTTAAACATTCCACCAATAAGAGAGCATACAACGTCATTAATCCAACCTAGGTTGGTGCAAATCCATTTGGGTCGATATGCTATATTTTTTAAACTTTTGGACTTAGAGCTATCACAGACAAAAGGTTTGTTCGCAAGCTCCAACCACAGCTCCTACCACAGCTTGTACTCACTCTATCAAGTGCGTTGGAATGAGTAAGAACTATGGTAGGAGTATATTACAACATGTTGCATGGAACATGGAGCATGCGACGCGAACAAACCTAAAATTTCTGTAACAGTATGAATATATCCACACAATTTACACTTAGTCGCATAAATGTATGCATAAAAAAATTATCCAATTTTATGTCTTTATAAGAAAAATGTAATGGGATAATTTTCTTTATGCATACGTTTATGCGATTATGTAAGTTTATGTAGATATATTTTAAAAGCGGGGAGCACAGACTCTTGCATAACGCATAAAATAGAAGAAAATCAACCAATCAGAGTCCTTTATTTTACAGAAAAGAAGAAAATAAAAGACTTTGATTGATTCATTTTCTTATGTCTCATGTGTTATGCATTATCCGAATATCTACAATAGATGTTATAAGCCTTAAGCTGTAAGAAATTGACCAATTACAATCGAATGCGAGGACAATAAGTGAATTATGATTCGTCCATTCCTTACAGTTAAGGCTTGAAAATCTATTGTAGATCCGGAATTAGTCCGATGTAGTTAGTTACTGTTATTTCCATTTTCGTTAATTACGTAATCTAAAGCAATATCCTGATTGGTTTATTGGCTTAATTTTGCATCATTGTTACAGAATTTTGTGAGCGATAGCTCTAATGCGTGATCTACAATGGTTATGTTCAGCAGAGAAAACAGCTTTGCAACTGTTTGCAAAATTCTTTAATATAATTGATCTTGCCCTTATTTTCTCATTGGATCTACATGTATAAACTAATCATATTCAAAAATTTTACAAAGCTGCTTTCTCTATTAAACGCAGCAATGGTAGTAGCAATAATGGATGAGACTGTAGGTACAATCAATGCGATGCTACAATGCTTTAAAGCAATTTTTGATTGGTCAATGTGTAAAATTCTTTTTTCTAATTGGTCAACTGCTGCAAAGCATTTGCAATGAGACTTTTCACAGTGAGCAGTGGGGGATCAATCAGTTTGAGCGTAAGATCACAATTCTCGAACGTCCATCTTCATTGCTCTCGGCCACTTCCCGACCTGCCGCGGCGACTAACCAATTCACTACTAAAAAAGAAAAGAACTACTCCATGATTGCTTCTTTCTCTTTCTATCAAGTCTTCAGCTTCTCTCATACGAATGTTCTATCTTATAAAGCTGGAAACACAATAAAAAACACAGACAATAGGAACAGGGAAATAAGAGATTTCAACTTATTAGAAATCATGAATAATAGAATGGACGCTTTTTTGTGCTTTTCATTTGTGTTTCCTTAAGCTTA
>NW_012130127.1:973609-978930 GCF_000143395.1 Atta cephalotes | reverse complement strand
TATATATATATATATATATATATAAAATACAAAATACGTATGAAACTTAAGAATATCAAAAAATGGTGTGTTATCTTGTGCCAAATAATTTACTAACTTGGAACCAACAATTTGAGCATGTAACAGTTTCTTAAATGCTGCAATAAATTGCAAGCAGTAGGATTATTATTTCCATAATGACTTCTCACTGTCGAGAAAAATAGTTCAAGATGATCCTGTGATAATTTGTAAGTTAATGAATGGAAGTATTTCGTGCTATCCAAGTATCAAAGACGTCTATGCAAGGAAATTGTTCCGATAAATTCTGTCTTATAATAATTATTGTGAATAATTAATTTACCATTAACAGTCAACGATTTTATGTATGTTTAATGCCCGTTTCTACCAATGTGAATTAATTTTAATCTCGGTTCAACTTACTCTTCATCTTTTTCTTAATCTTAAAACTAGAAAAAGATGAAGAATTAGTTGATTATCCGAGATTAAAGTTAAACTACGTTGTAGAAACGAGCATTAGAGCTTTTTATCAAGCTCCGGTTAACTTAATTAATCTAGTAACTTACTAGTAACAGGATTCCAACTGAAATAGATATCGGAGAAAAAAATGCGAACTGAAGAGTTCATACATTTACATTTACATTTATAATTTCTCTCTTTACATTTTTTTCTCCAATCATCTGTTTTAGTTGAAATAAAATTATTAGACTGAAAGCCGTATTAAGGAGCTCGATTGTGTATTTTGAAATGAGGTGAAAATTACAAGAATGAGCAATGATTACTAGGTATTGGCCAATTAAATTATGAATATTCTAGTGAATTTGTTTACTTTTGTAATTTTCACCTCATTTCAAGATACACAGTCGACTCCAAGGTAAGAACTCAGGGTGCTGTCACATGCAGCGTAACTTGAGCTGATCAATCATATCGTTTCACTTGAACATCAGTTTCTGCATAGTTACTTTATGCTTTGTTACACCAAACATGATGGAACCACCATGTCGAATCCAATTTCTGGTTTTTTAACTTATTCTGTCTGAAAAAATGCACATGGATTTCGATTTTGCAACAGTACAATTATAAAAGTCGTGCGCCCTTTTGCATCACATGGAAAGTTTAAACCCAAACAGTACAATTATAGACCTCGATCTATAGGGTCGATTCTGTATCTTCAATCAAGGTGAAAATTACAGAAGTGAGCAAATTTACTAGGTATTGACCAATTAAATTATCTCTAGTATTCTAGTAAATTCGCTCATTTTTATAATTTTCACCTCGTTTCAAGATACAGAATTGATTCCCTCATTTTGCCTGTGACAGATTTTCTAACTCCAAACATCAACTTTGCTTAATATTTCGAATCACAGGACAGACGATGCTTTTTTTGCCAGATTCTTTCATTTTATATAAAAACACGTTGAATAAACCTAAGAGTGGTTTTCTTCTCACAAAATTTTCCAATTTTAATGATTCATTCATCCACTCATGTATATACCCAAGAACTTTGATTCTTTCTCTTGGAAATTTTCACAAATTGAAAAATAATTATTCTACATTAATGCTCAAAGTCCATGCGCAATGCGACACGACTAAGGGTGTGAGCACAAGAATTGTCATAACACTTACTTAGAGACTTAAGTTGTAGACGTAAGTAACGTACAAGCTTTGGCGTATGACGTACAATTTATTGCCGTCTCTCTTGGAGACACGGTAATAAGTTGTATGTCATACATGAAAGCTTGTGCGTTAATTTGAGCCGAATATAATTCTTCGATTTCACATACATATAAATATTGATAAAAAAAACGAATGCATAATTAACCAGCTGTCATATTTGTATACATATATATATATATATATATATATATGTATATATATATAATATGTATATACAGGATGGAGTGACTCGGCTCGAGATTCAGCTCGAAGCTTGAGGTTCGCTTCGAGGTTCATTTCATATTTTAGCTCGATAATTTGGATGCAGCATTTTCAAAATATATAATTTGTAATGTTTTATTTACTTTTGCAATGTCGCGAGTAGTTACTTATTCATAACACAATGTAAGTTGCAATAAATCTTGTTAACAAAAAGAGTATTAATTTAATATAGAATTGATTCATCAGATGTGTGTGTGTGTGTGTGTGTATGTGTGTGTGTGTGAGAGATGTCAACAATTTGTTAGCAGCTATAACAAAATTTGCTAATATAATTTGACAAATTGATAAAATACGAACAAACGTATTTATAAATATATATAACTTGATAGCAAATTGGCAAAAACCGAGCAAGTTTTGTTCAAATTTTGAGCAAGTTGTTGTAAATAATACTGTGCCAAACTTGCTCAGTTTTTGACTTGCTAATTTGCAATCTAGTTTTGTGTTTTATTTGAAGCAAAACAGTTTACTGTTGACACAAAATGCATCGGATCTGTTATCAATCTTATCTTTGACATCAAACAGCATTTGATGCTAACTTGATAACAATTTGCTAGTAATTTTTGTTTACTGAATATATTATTATTAAATTATGACTTGTAGTAATGCATCCTATATATGATAATAATAACATATTTTAAGAAACACTTACGTTCTAAAGCATTCTTAGAAATTATTATCATGTAATTGTTTATTTAATTCAGTCAAACTCTGCACTCGGTTTTTTAGTTTACATCTTTGAATTTGCAAACGTTGTATTTTCTTTGCCTGTTCTGCAATTGTTTCTAGAGCAATTTCTAATACTATTTTTGCTTCGTCTTGATTTTTAGATATTTCATATACATTAATATCCTTCATATGTTTAATATGTTTCAAAGGAAAATCTATTTCTTCATTCTTCATTAATTTTCTGAAAAAAGAATACATTAATATAAGTATTATAAAGATAATAATACTAGCCAAAAATATACTATTATACCTTTTCAAGTTAGGATTATATTTTGCAGCATTAAATTCCATATTGCATTCTTCTATTTTAATTTCATCGGATTTCTTTACATATATTCTGAAAATGTGTTATATTTCTTATCACAGTTATATTTCTACTGAAAATTACTTGATTATTGTTATGTAGTCATTCTTTAACTACCTGTTGTATTTCAATATGAAATTTTTTTTCACTAAATGCTGCTGTATTATTATTGGCATCAGAATTGATTTCTTGTGAAATAACCTTAGGAATAGCAGTTTTTTTAAGACTCGCTTTTAGTCCATATATTGTTTCTTGATAGTCTGACGATTTAAAGTGGTTAGAGCACAGCCGAGCACATTGTGGAACTTCATTCATATTGATTGCTTGCAACCATTTGCTTCTTCGATCCTTATCTTTCGGAAACCTGTAAATTACAACATTAACATTGTCTCTCCTTCTCCCTTCCTTTCTCCCTTCCTCTCTCTCATTCTTTTACTTTACATACTCTTTATTTGTAACTCGCTGAATTTGTCAATCATACTATAAAGAAAAGGAAACAGCATATAATTTAAATATATATTAAACTATTTTATGTGAATATGTAGAGTACTCAGCCAATACTATAATATAAATATAACTGCCTTATAATGTAACAATAACACATATTATAATAAATATTACATATGGTTATTATGATTAACCTCTTTTATAAAACAATGGCATAAATATTATATATGAAATATACTTACCTGTGAAAACTAGATGCAGAGATTGTGGTAGTGCATACCTTGCATAAGATACAATAATTCACCATTTTATTTACTTTTATTGATATTTAACTATTTTACGTCATATTCTCGTTAAGGACACACTTTGACACAACATACAGTACTGCTGAATCAACAATAATCAATCAATCATTAATAAACAAAGAAAGAATGTTCATCCATTCGAATCAAGAGAATCAAGAGAAAGTGGAGCAGATTCAGCAGGAAGCCGCCATGTTTAGCGTGCCATTGAAGTGAATAGGAAATATAATAGGAGCGTAATGGAAATATTAAGCTCATTCTACAATGGGCAATAGCAGTGAATTAAGGACTAGAAATCAACCAATCATAATCGAATGTGAGAAGGATAATCAACTATGATTAATCGATTTCTCCTATTCTTTAATTCACAACTGCTTTTTAATTATAAAATGGGTTTATAAAATGGGATTATAAAATGGGTTTTAGATTTGTTCACGTTGCATTCTCCAACATGCTCCAATGTGCTTCTGTTACAGCTTCTACTCAACGAGTGCATTAAAGTGAATAAATACATAGTAAGAGCATTTTAGAGTATATCAGAGTATGCGACGCGAACAAACTATTGTATTGCATTAGTATTATTAAGGCACTGTAAACCTGAGTATTCGCATATCCGCCATTTTTAATCCTTTCCTTAGTCCTTGCTCTGTTCTCACTCCGCCACTGAGCTGAGAAGGTTATGATTGTTACGATTGTTATAGCTTCTAAGCTATTGGAAACTTTGTAGCTTCGTATTTATGTATTTCCACTTCGAAATTTTACCATAAGACTAAGAGACGAATAAAAGGATATAAAAAAATTGAAATATTATATATTAACGAAGACAAAAAAATTTATAAAATGCCTTGTTGCATTGCAATAAACTTATCAATAAATCAGAAAAAGGTATTCGATTATTTAAATTTCTTGCGAATAATATTCGTCGACAACTTGCTGTATTGCTATCAAATAAATACATGACTTATGAATAAATCATCACTACACTTCCTCGCAGATGAGAAATTTTAATCCTTTTCTTCAAATTGATATACATTTGACACCTTATCTAGAAATAACTTGAACACTCTTAAGGTCCTGCACTAATATTAGGTGTGGGAAAAAGTTCGTGGCGTTTTTCCCGTTAGATGAATTAAAAAAACGTCACGAACTTTTTCCCACACCTAATGTTATGATAGATATTTAACTGATTTTGAAAATAAAAATGGAATGAAAGGAGCTACAAAAAATTTCCAGCACCAAACACAAATCATAACCTGTAATGATCATAACTCGTCACAGCTCAGTGATGGAATGAGGAACAAGAAGTGAGAAAAGGAATAAAAATGGTGGACGTTTTTAGTGTTCTAGTATTAGTGTATTAGTCGCCATATTGGTTCCAGTGAACGTATTGGAGCGTGTTGGGCATATTGGAGCGTATGACGCGACAAATCATGTAATGCCTCCAGCACACCAGTGCCACAGTATATATAGTAGCGCAACTCTCTGTCGGTATCTTTGATGTTAGTTTTCCAAAATGGAGTGCGCATGCGCGAAATAAGTAAGTTCCCATTAGCGCCATCTGAATTTCTTTCTCAGTTGCTCTTTATTTTTCCACTCTCTCTCTCTCT